>NW_027248278.1:15668743-15968743 GCF_041260155.1 Ptychodera flava
ACTTGAACTTGAACTTCAAAGTGAGCAAAAGTTGAGTTACCGTAGGCATGGTTGGATTCCAAATGTCAACAAAAGTTGAACTTGAACTTCAAAGTGAACAAAAGTTGAGTTACCTTAGGCGCGGTTGGATTCCAAATATCAACAAAAGTTGAACTTGAACTTCAAAGTGAACAAAAGTTGAGATGGCGAAGGTAATTGTACCATGGGCTTTCTAAATGTACACTTTTGTCAGCTGACAAGCTTATTGGACAGAAGTTTTGTAAAAAATACACAAAATAGAGGAGTTGCTTCATTTAACATGCATTTCTAGCAAAATATACCGAAAGATGAGAGAAAATAATTGTAGTCAATAGTATAAGAGGATTTTTTCTTTAAAAATCTGC
The DNA here is from genome assembly GCF_041260155.1 of Ptychodera flava. Lineage (NCBI taxonomy): Eukaryota > Metazoa > Hemichordata > Enteropneusta > Ptychoderidae > Ptychodera > Ptychodera flava. The sequence continues at coordinate 15,669,127 of NW_027248278.1, forward strand.
AAACTACCTTGAGCAATTTGATGCATGCAAGTTTTCTTTGCAAAAATGTAGTACAGGTGCGTTTCCTTATTTTAAAAAAAATTATTTCAGAGAAAATTAATGAGGTGTGTTGGTATCTAAAGTGTGCAAATTCATTGGTCAGTTTTTTCCTTCATTTTCATGCCATTCACAAGAGGTAAATTTATGTACATCACCAAAATTATTTTTTTCTCTGTGAAAATGGAAATTGTGTCTTTGTGACAAAATATGGCAATCTTGTCAAATGCAAAGAAAAATTAAAGTTATTTAACACAAGTTTTAGAATTCGCAATTTTAGAGATAAATTATTCAAAACAAGCAATCAAATGCCGCTACTTTTCCATTTTCACATGAAAATTGAGAAAAACCTGACTTTTTCGTAAAGTGGGAACTCTTTTTCCTTCTGTTCGATACAAACCTGAAAACGGGCAAATGTATACTGCACAGCAGCGATTTAGTTATGGAAGTTTTGTTTTTTATATTTTATGAGACTATGCTTGTGACGATGCACATAAGGTAGAAGGGGCCCGTTTTAGCACCGCTATCAGTGCTAAAACAGTATTTTAGCATCGTGGAATGAGCTCTCGTCCAATCAGAATGGCGCATGGTAGCATGATATAATGTAATACAAAATAAATTATTATACATCTGCATACGCAAACAATAGAATTGAGGTCCCGTAAAAACGGGCACGTAACGGGCATGCGATAATCCCTTTACTTTCATATTTGATGATATACATTGAATAGCTTACATGGAGGAAACCACCAGCGCGACGTCTGTCACCAGCAGGCACCTCCATGTTGTGAGCGAAACTCCATACTGTACTTTGAAAATAACTTATGATAAAAGAAGCAGAGGTAAATGTATATCGACTGTTTGAAGGTGAAAAATGTTATGAGGTACTAACGAAAGTGTTCACCAAGACGGCACTGTACAAACATGGCACGACATCGCTGCTCGGCTCGTGCTCGAAAATAGGTCAGAATATCTGATGTTTTAATGATTTGACTTGTTTAGCTACTAAAGCGGAAGTATATCTGACCTGTTGAGTATGTATGTATGTATGTATGTATGTATGTATGTATGTATGTATGTATGTATGTATGTATGTATGTAGGCCTATGTATGTATCTCTGCATCTATGTTGGTAGGGAGGGAGGGAGGTAGGGAGGGAAGAAAAGTGCCTGAGTGTGCCTATCTATCTATCTATCTATCTATCTATCTATCTATCTATCTATCTATCTATCTATCTATCTATCTATCTATCTATCTGTCTATCTGTTTGTCTGTCTGTCTATCTTTCTATGGCTGTTATCATTGAATGATAATGGCAGATATTTGCCAGGTATAACAATAATGATAGCAAGTTAAATTTAGCTTAATCATAATATTGCAGGGCAGCTTATTCTAGCTCGTTGGCTAGACAAATTTAGATTCAAAAGAGGAACACAATGGAAAGAAATAGATCTGAGAAAACACAACCATGGCTCAGTAGATGTGAATTGTCGCCTTTTACATACAAGGAAAAGTGGCAGGTCTGTCGATAGAGCTTTATTTCGTCCTTATGTATGAGATGATTGAAATAAATTATCGTTCAGTATTTTAATTGGCTGCTTCACGTCAGTGTTTATTAGTCCCCCGGACGAAGTCCAAGGGAACTTGTGGTTTAGGTTCCGTCCGTCCGTCCGTCGACGAAGATATCTCAGACATGTCTGGTCCAATTTCTTTCAAACTTGGTACAAGGATAATGCACTATAGAATACATATGTACGTCCATTGTTTTTGGTGTGGCACGCATAATTAGTGCTAATTTGCATAATTAGTGATTTTTGAAAATAGAGCTCTGTTTCTTAAGAGATAGCACCAAGTTTGACGAAACTTTGTGCAAATGTCGGTCACACACAGCTCTAATAGCACATAAAGACAGTTGTCAGTATTGTGTCAATTAATTGCTAATTTGCATAGATTATGAATTTTCATAATTCCACTAATATTTCGAAAAATACTGACTCAAATCTAATGAAACGTCTTACAGATGTATACATACCAGAGCTGTTACTTTCTGCAAAGGCATTTGGCAGGATTATGTCAATTAATAGCTAATTTGCATATTTAATGAATTTTTATAATTAGGGTACAAAGTCAAGAATTACCCACTCAAATTTGATGAAACATGCTAGAGAAAATCGAAACAAAATCACTATCACACAGCAATATTTGATCATACTGTTTAAAAAATCAACACATAGTCAATCTCCTTGTACCAACTTTTAATAAATTCGCTGATACATATCTGCGTTATGGTTCCGGACATGGAAAAAGCGTAAAAAATGGCCAAACGGCAGCCATATTGGATCGTAGCACAAAACAAATCAATGTGCATATGTATGACATAGGTCAATGTCTTTGTACCAACTTTGAATAAAATCGGTTGAAACATGTCTGAGTTATGGCTCTGTACATGAAAAAATCGTAATAAAATGGCCGCCTGGCAGCCATATTGGATCGTATCACAAAACAAATTGACGTGCATCTGTATGACATATGAAGTAATCCTTGTACCAAGTTTGAATGAAATCGCTCCAGGCATCTCTGAGACATCTGCGTGAACGGACGCACGCACGCACGGACATGACCAAACCTATAAGTCCACCGGACGGTGTCCGTGGGGACTAAAAACCTTGTGTCAGGGGTTAACAGTAGCCCACCTAAAACCTCTGACCCTAGGTTTTTTTCTACACAGTGTAGGCAAAATTGGATGGAAGTAAAAAGGGTCAAAAGATAGCGATAATGTCCCTTTAATATTTAATGAACTTTCCTAATTAGTGTGCTATGTCCAGTAATATTGCACCAAATTTGATGAAACTCGGTACAGATCGTGATCTCAACGTGTTGTAGTAGCATGCAAAGACATTAATCATATCATGTCAATTAATTGCGTATTTGCATATTTAATGACTTTTCATAATTAGGCTGATACGTCAAGAAATACTTCTTCAGATTTGTTGAAACTTGGTATAGATGTTGAGCTCATCTTGCTTTAACTGTGTATAAGTACATTTATCAGTATAATGTTAATTAATTGCTATTTTGCATATTTAATGACTTTTCCTTATTGGTGTTATACGTCCAGGAATCCTGCAACAAATTCTATGAAACATGGTACAGATATTGATCTTCTAGTTGTGTAAAACTGAATAGTGACATCCTGTTGATGAATTATTTATTGACTTATTCAATGACCTTTTGTGATTAGGGTGGCACCCCAGATTGGCTGAATAGGGAAACAATGTTTGTAATGAGAGATCTATATTCTGAATGACTGCACTAAATTTTTTTGACACTTGCTGCAGTGTCGATCATGCAAAGATTTACCAGTCAAGAAAGGCATTTTAATTTTAGCAGTATCAATAGCTAATTATAGGAAGTCTCTTCTTTCCTGAACACAAGGACATTTTTGGTTCACATCTTGTGTTCTGACTTTTTAGTCCCCACGGACACCGTCCGGGGGGACTTATAGGTTTGGTCATGTCCGTGCGTCCGTCCGTGCGTCCGTGTGTGCGTCCGTCAGTGCGTCCGTCCGTTCACGCAGATATCTCAGACATGCCCTGGTCAATTTCTTTCAAACTTTGCACAAGGATAGTACTCTACCCCATACAGATGCACGTCGATTTGTTTCACAATGCGATCAAATTTGGCCGTGTTAGAGGACTTTTTAGTTTACATCTCCATAGACTCCCATGTATAAGGCATTTCTCCATAGACTCCCATGCATAAGTCAGTTCTGCATAGAATCCCATGTATAAGGCCAAGTAAAATAAAAATTTAGTTTCTCATCATATTCATATCGCAAAAAGGATGCAGTGACACAGTTTTTAGCCCCAAGGATGAAGTCCAGGGGGCTTATAGATTGGGTCATGTCCCTCCGTTCACGCAGATATCTCAGATATTTTGACAAAATGTCACGTGACCTCGGTGACCTTTGACCTCAAATATACATATTTGTCCATAACTCAGTAACCACAAGTGCTACACCCTTCATATATGGTATGATGGGACATGTTAAGACGCCACATATTGCACCTCATTAATTATGTGCATATCAAATTTTGAGCGAGCCAATACAGAAGGAGGTCTGATTTTTGGTATTTAGGGAAAAATCAGGAATGCAATTTTTTTTTTTGCAAAATGTCACGTGACCTCGGTGACCTTTGACCTGAAATATACATATTTGTACATAACTCAGTAACCACAAGTGTTACACCCTTCATATTTGGTATGATGGAAGACCTTATGACGCCACATATTGTACCTCATTCATTATGCACATCTCAATTCTGAGCAAGCCAATAGAGCTGGATGTCTGATTTTTGGTACATAGGGATAACTAAAGGAAACAATTTTTTTGACAAAATGTCATGTGACCTCTATGACCTTTTACCTTAAATATGCGTTTATGTCAATAAATAAGTAACCACAAGTGCTATGTACTCAATATTTAGTAGGATGGGAGACCTAATGACAACACAGGCTTTACCTCATTAATTATGCACATATTTAATTTTGGGCAAGCGAATAGAGCTAGAGGTCTGATTTTGGCAGATAGGGATAAATTAGCAATACAATTTTTTCCGAAGTGTCACGTGACCTCGATGACCGTTGACCTTGATTATACATATATATGCATAACTCAGTAACCACAAGTTCTATACCCTCCAATTTGATAGGATATTAGCCTTAAGATGTCACATCTTGTACCTCATTTATTATGCACATAAGTATTTCTTGGCTGGCCAATACAGCTAGAGGTCTGATCTTTTTTCCAGATTTAGAACCATAACTTAGACATGCCTCATGTCTTTCAAATTTGGAATAACGACATAGACCTATGTGCCCATAGATCTCAACATAAACACTCCAGTGATACTTCTTAATGACCACATTTCCCTGCCCCATCAAGACTATTACTCCTATTACAAGTGGGGACTATGTCATTGTCAATGACTTGTTTATGTCAAGAGCCATTACTCAGTCATGCCTAGACTTGTTTCTTGCATATAATTTGAATTTTGACATCTAAAAAGCCAAGGCATGGCATACCTAATTGTGTCAAACTTGGTAAAAGGACATGGCCCTATGCAACTACTTGTTTGCAATCCAATCCAACAAGGGCATCAGTCACAGACAGGGCTTTGGTACCCGCATTCCTTGTTTCATGCACATCATATCGACTTCAATTTTTAGTCACTTCCAGTGACAAATTCCCAATTACAAGGGGAGACTATGTCATTGTCAATAATTTGATACATATTAGCTTTCAGCATTGACATATTAACGGGCCCCTCTCTTATTACCGATAATCATCGACAATAAACTTAAGAGAAACACATATCATACGTATAGAAGTTGCTTAAAATACTGCAATCTTTCGTACGTTTATTTTCCATTTTAATCGGCCGTTTATGTCAAATTCACTTTTTCTAACAAAATGTCATGACATCGCGCTTCATATATGTGAAAATGTTACTAGTGAGAGCATGTCTTCAGTTAGCGGTAGTCCGATTATGTCACAAAAGTGCATCTCAGCCTCAATACGGACGTGCATTATAAATTTAAAGAATATACTCGGCTGTGCGTGGTAATTTTGTCTAAAATATTAAGTTGCTCTTTATAGAAAAGGTGTACGAAAGTCTTGTGATAAACTGCGCAGAGTTAGAACGGCGCATTTAGCAATCACGTATACTTGAATTGATCACTTCTATAAAACGTAAATCTGTAGAGAGTTGCAAATCATGATCGACAGCTAATATTGGGAGACAGTTTGACCTTGTTTTCGCACGTAAGCTGATGTCTTGAATGAAATAAAGAGTCTGAAAAAGTAAATGTGACTGATGTACCTATATCAATTGAACCGTCATACTGACATATGGAATTATTTGCCAGGAAGCGACCCATTTCTTGTTTACAAGTAAAGATACATATAGAAATAAATTTTAGCTACACGTACTTGAAAGTAAAAATACACTTAGGGGTGACCTTGTTGTCTTGACTGGGCAATATGGGTTGAAAAAATGTTTCAGGGAAAGAGCAGAGTCGTTACCTGAATGTAGTTCCAGCTGCCTGACATTTGGTTTAACAAAAAAGTTAAACCACTTAATAATTGTCCGATCAACGCCCGCTGATTTGTAGAAGTACGTGATCACTTGTTCTGAAGCGTTTGTAACAGTGTTGAAAGCCTAATACTTGGAATCAGTTGAAAACAGACCCCCTCATCTGACGTTCTTATGATAACCTAGCACTGGTAGTGAGATTCAATCTCGACATCATTATATGCTATTACATTTTTACGTATTCAGAAACCACAAAGCATTTTGAAATACCTACAATATCAGCGGATGTTTATAATTATTACAAAATGCGTTAACTAATGTTACAAAACGCGTTTTATTACAAAACGCTGATACCCTTATTACAAATCGCGTAAACAATATTTTATTACAAAATGCTGATACCCTTATTACATTTTGCGTAAGTTGTTACAAAATGCGTCATATTACAAAATGCCGCAGTACAGAGTCCGTTTTCTGCTAAATTGAAGTACTGTTGAGGCTGAAAGCTAAACGAATGTTGAGTTGACGTCTTCAAGAGACGTCAGCAGTGTACCCAGGTGGCCTTGGACAGCTCGGTACTATACGCAACGATTTCTTAGTGTAACCATAGACCCAGGTCTATGGAGTAACGAACATGACAGCATTGTTTTTGTAATATCGTCTGGTTTTTTTTACCTTATAGTAAATATATTTGTATTCAAATAAAACTGTCTGGATTCGGATTTCCTGCGACAGTGGGTCCTTATACAAGCTGATACTTGCACCAACACGATGTCAACATTGATTTTCATTCATTATTCATTGCCACTACCGGCCTGTGGGATCGCAAACAATGGGTTTAAAATACTCTTCCACGAAAATGCTACATTCACAACTAGATGGGCATTATAGCGAAACAATACTTCGAAAAGATCTAATTTACACTGTAACATATAATCTTTTGTGATAAAACAAACTGACAGCAAAGAGACAGTATACTGAAAGAGTGTTATCAGCTATTCACAAAAGCTTAATGACCATTATAAGGTAGAAAATATTCCTGTAGTTCGTTATACTATCTTTCATTATGATTATCATCAAGTATTTCAACTTTTCCCCGTCTTTTTTGGTGTTTAATATTAGGCAAAAATGAATTCAGTAATTTGAAATCATCAGTAGGTGCAGGGTACGATTGAAATGTTTAATAAATAAATCACTCGACACCCACCTGCTTCACAGAGTTTCTACTGGGGTATCTTATAAGGAAACTCTTTCATTACGGGTTCAAGATATTTTTGTTGTCATTGTTAAATAATTCCCGAGCAAAGTCTATCTCGTGATCTTCGAACAAAGTTTTGTTCTTTGATAACTTATTTTCATCCGGAAAAGTATCGATTCCCATTTCATGAATTCCAACTCCTTGAAACAACAAAGCTACTAGATTCACCTGATTTGAAAGGTTTTTTGCAATATAACTGTTGCAAAGTTGTCTTTTATGATTAAAGGAACAATATTTTCACTACAAGGAATCGTAAATTTAGAGAAAGCAAACAGTCTTCTCAGGCTGTTACCTGTTTTAATGCGTTGATAGAGAAGTGAAAGAATGGTCAATAATTTTCTGAGATCATTAACGTTTTGCTATTGTAATGTGCAATGCTGCTCTCTAATAATACAACGAATATCACGTTGTCATTTAGGGCAATAGCAAAAGTCACAACAGCTATACACCTTACATAAAAATAAATTATAGCTTTGGTCAAAGATCAGAGGTTCCACCATCTATGTTGCAAAACCAGTAGCAGGCAACTATAAATCTTAACCATACATTATTCATAGATTGAAGATCACAGACTCTTGTCAAAACATTACAAAATGTCTTTTGGCAACATTTTACAAGTGGTATAGCCACAAACTGATGACGTCAAAATCGCCGTACACAAAACACAGACGCCCAGTAATTGCGGCACTGACTAACTAATAAGGTTAAAATGATATAAATTTGCACTTTCTTCAAATCACTGTCACAATTTACGACTGCTTAGTTTTTGTATCGGTTGAAGTACAGTGGGGGCTAGGAATTGGGGTTAGCTGACAAAATTGTCGGAACGAGGCGAGCGAAGTGAGCGGAGTTCTGACAATTTGGTCAGCTAACCAAAATTTCTGCTCCACTGTCCTTCACCCGACACAAAATCAAGCAAATGAAGACCATCACAGACTTTTTAGGGCTAGGGTTGGTTAGTTCATGTTATCGCGGCAATAATTCCGTCTCATTACGGGTACAATATCACTGGTACCAACCCACATTTTATTCATCAAATTTGTTTTCATGTACAAATTGACCCCCGATAGCAATGGTCATATTGACCGATTTCCAATATAGCGGTTGCCAAAGACGACACACAGTTACATAACAGAATTCAGAGTTCATTCAAATGCAAATAATAATCAATATGACGGTCAAAAAATCTTTGTATGTTTTAATTTGTATTATTTCTTCTACAGACAGAAAATCACACCTGTGCGATAGTTCAAACACTGTTATTGATTGGTTTAATTTTGTCTACAAATTTGTTTCCTCTATCTTTGTGATCATTTTTAGCCAGGCTGTATTGTGAAAATTTATGAATCCACGGATGTGAAAAAACATCTATAATGAATTCAAGTTCCGGAAGTCCAAATACAGCTTGAGTCGACACAGTGACAGACATTTGGTGATTGGAGTCATTGCTTGCTTTTTAATTTCTGTTGACCGGCGTACGTAATGCCAATGCTTTATCGATTTGTTCCTCCAGGTTCCAATATTATTCTGATGAGTGGTAGGGGGGCTTATTCTTCGTTGTTGAAGTCTCCTCAGTTCTTTCATAACACCGCTAATCATTGTTTTCATTTGGTGTATCCTCAAACCTTCGCCCACACCAACACCTGGAAGGCATGTGGATGCATGCCAAGCAAACTTGGATGGGCTTCACATCTTCAGACTTATTTCCAACTTATCTTTATGAGTTCTGTGGCGGAGGCGTTTCAGCGATAAAGCTAAGGCGTGGATGTCACTTGTTCAACATATTTCAATTCTCTATCGTTCGAGTTTACAGCCCCCTTCATCGATTCAACACTGCACATAACACCTAAAAACTAATATCACGCCTAAGTTTACAGCTCAGGAGGCCACTGCCGCTGATGTGTGACACTGGGAATGCACAAACCAGACGAAGTTCGTGCTAGTGACAGTATATGGACCCTAAATCATTATATTGGCAGCGAATTTCGTTTGCTTCTGTACTTAATTCACTTCGTCGATCGGCGGAATTTTTATAATGTAATTTTCGTGGCATATCCAACGAATTGTTGTTCACGTTTTCATCTACAATAGCAATGAAATATTGCATTTCATACATGTTTGGTGATGAACCACTTTTATGTAAACGTCTATCCCGTCAAAAACGGAACACACACCTTTCGTATTGTAAAAAAGGCAGCAAATGACAAATTCAATAATAAATGTCAAACACAAAGTTTTCAACATATAAAACAAAGTTTCCAAGCCACATTCCTAACTCTTACCCCCAAAACAATTTATCGCCCCTTTTAGAACGTAACCTTTGACCTCATTTCCATAAGTACGCACATCTTTGACGTCATAAGTTTGTGGCTATACCACTTGTAAAATGGTGCCTGTTTTTTTTAAGTATTTTAAGATAGTCGAACTTCACCTCAGTTCCCAATTTCCTCAAGGACACTCGTCAACTCCCTGCCGAGTTTCGAACTTAATATCCCAAATTTTGCTCAGTCGTGAGTATTAACTCTTCGGAGGCTTCAACTAGAGTTATCAAATCCCTGGTCGGGGTCGGAGAATGTAGCCAAAGTTTTGACTGGGGTCATATGGTGTTAAAGATATTTCCTATGACGACCGAGAGAGGAGAGAGAGAGAGAGAGAGAGAGAGAGAGAGAGAGAGAGAGAGAGAGAGAGAGAGAGAGAGAGAGACGAGAGAGAGAGAGAGAGAGAGAGACCGTAAACTGACGCGAAATATATCCAAGAGGTCGTCAACGGAAATATCTTTAACACCATATATGACTTTGAAAATGCCAAACTAGCCGAAACCAGAAACTATCTTGGCTATCACAAATTATTTTTTTAACGTGAGTCCCAGATAGCATTACGGCACCATGATTTCATGTCAGAAGAGCACTCATACAATAGCATTAGCAGGGTAACAAAAACACTCGATACAAATTATACTGTGAAAATCAAAAATGACTGTATACTTTCATATTCCATTCACAATATTTTTATACAATGGTCTGAACTACTCTATTACAAACCATTCTCCAAATAGTGAATAACTGTTCACAAAATACTTCAACTTCCAATGTTCAGCACAATTGCTTTTTTTATAATTGTGTTCACAATAGTTTTATACAATGATCTAAACCACTGTTACAAACTATTCTCAAAAGTATCGTTTCTACAAATAAACACGGATAGATTTCTCAATTTCTCTGTTCACTTATAATCAAAAATACACATAATGAATGCTTAGTAAACTATTGACACTGAAGTGACATGTACGCTAAAAAACTACAGATCATAGAAATAAATATTCACAAAGAAATTAGGTGTTTTCTTTGTACTACGCACACTCAAAAAATATCTTCCAAATGAAAGCATGTTTTCACAATTACATCAAATTTGTCTCAATCTACACGGCATCAATCCAACGTTGACCAAACGTTTTCTGTTTGTTGTCCAAGCTGGTGGCTCAAGGAACACTATGCGATGCCAATGAAATGTACGGAACGGTACTGACAGCTTACAGTTCTTTCTGAAAGTCTCACGACATCAGTAATGAACTCGTTCTGCTCACAGACGACTCTATTTGCATAAACCGCATTGCACAACATCTGGTACGCTGGTATTCTGTTTATGCAAAGTCTAGTCCAGCGTACAAATAACAGCGACGATGACTTTCACAACTCTACATGGCGAATATAATCTCAGAGTTCGAATACAGAGTAACTCTAGGACAGAATAGTTCTGCAGAAACTTCTCACATAGACTTCAACAGTTCTGGCTTTAAATGTACAACATCTGGCACTTTAGTCATGAAAATTCTAGCACAAATACTCACAGTTTCTAGCGACGAGAAACAGTTCACTTTCTGTCTTTATACGAGTACGGCTTCTCAGTGTGGCGGTCCATGCATTGCAAATGAAGATGCAACTTAAATCACAACTGGAGTAAAAAACTTGTCATAACTTGACTAAATGAACACTACAGCACACCAAACTTCATCGTTCAAATGTTGAACACGTTACCAACACTTGACTGAAGTTGCAAGTTCAAAAGTCCACGCTATGGTATCTCTTTACAGTCAAAATTACGCTGTCGCCACGTGTACACTTCAAAGCAACTACACACACATTTACATGACCTGCACTGAAAACCAACACTGCGCAAAGACCACGGACAATTTTCTATTGTCCCTTTAAATTGAAAAACCAAAAAACTCTTTGAAATTCATACGCCAAACGAGTTCTTCAAAATATACTCAACTTTGTTAAAATGCAAACAAATAGACTATCCTGACTACTGATATCATACAGAGAGTACAATATAGAAATAAAGCATGTCATTTTGATGGTTTATAATGCAAACAATGATACCTGAAACAACCCTTTCACTCGCGCGATTTTCAAAACACTGCGCTTCACATGATAACAGCATCTGGAATACAAAAGTGGAATTTCTCACTGTATGTGTTTTACAGAAGGTACTGAAACCTACTGAAATACTGTAATCATTGTGTTGTAAATCCATACTGCCGACAGGTAAGTATTGTAATGGCTGAATAATGTCGACAAAAAATGCAGTGCATATACTGCTCAAAACTTTGTTTTTAGTTGTTTATGTTGCGTACAACTTACTGATTAGCATAATAAACACAAACTAAAAAGCGCCCTCTATAAAGGGAAATTTGCAAGTTTCGTTATACAGCAATACAGAAATTGATGTCAAAGTAACCATGGGTTAATATATATATATATATATATATATATATATATACTGATATAAGTATGGTGCATGCCTGTTAGCCAATGTGCGTCATGCGCAATAAGCTGTACTGAATACACCAGTGTGTAGATTAAACGTGACGCCCTCAACGAGCAAACAATTAAGAATAAAATACTTCTTATATGTCATAAATAACCCTGTCCTGGACTACCGAAGGTATATATTAGTTCAGTACGCGATAGAGTTCCTCACTTTACAAAGGGAACACTGAGCAGTACGCTTGTCGCATACCGTCAACTGAAACGAAATATATCCCAAGATGGCATCCACGGAAGCAGCTTTAGTACCAGATGTGACCCCAGTCAAAACTCTGGCGAGATACTCCGACCCCGACCAGGGATTCGAAGAAATTACTGGAAGCCTCACATCTATCAAATCCTACCTGGCAACGTTTTCCGAGGGTGAATATTCACGAAATAGCAAAATCCAGGATGTCAAGTTTCAAACTCGGCTGGTGTTGACGAATATCCTTTATGTAATTGTGGAACTGAGGTGAAGTTCGACTATTCTTGAAACATTTTGTAATATTTTTGGACTAGAGTCAGTGAACTTCAATGTCGAAACAATATAAAAGTTGAGATTTATGATTGCCTGCCGCTAGTTTTTGAACGTAGAAGGCGAAACCTTTGACCTTTAACAAAGCTATAACTGTATTTTTATGTAAGGTGTAAAGCTGTGAGAGTTAAGGGATTGTGACGTTTGCTATCGCCCTATATGATAACGTAATATTCGTTGTATTATTAGAGAGCAGCATTGTACATTACAATAGCAAAACGTTAATGATCTCAGAAAATGATAGGTCATTCTTTCACTTCTTTATCAACAAATTTAACAGGTAACAGTCTGAGAAGACTGTTTGCTTTCTCTAAATTTACATTTCCCTGGTAGAGAAAATATTGTTCCTTAATCATAAAAGACAATTTTGCAACAGTTATATTGCAAATAACCTTTCAAATAAGGTGAATCTAGTAAAGACTTCAAACATTGCATTGTTGTGGTTTTCCTACACAAAGGTATACCCAGGATACACATTATATGATGTGGACTTGCCACTAATTAAGCATTCTGGCATGCCTCGTTTTTCATACATCATATTTGCAATAGAATATCATAGTCATAATCAATAAATACTTGATACTTTGACGACAGAATTTTCCGAAGACTGGCTGCAGACTCGCTTTGGTGTTTCAAGAAGGAGTTGGAATTCATGAAAATGGGAATCGATACTTTTCTGGATGAAAATAAGTTATCAAAGTACAAATATTTGTTCGAAGATCAAGGAGATAGGGTTTGCTCGAGAATTGTTCAACAATGAAACATAAAAAATATATTGAACCCGTAATGAAAGAGGCTCCTTATAAGAGATTTCAGGAGAAACTCATTGAAGCAGGTGGGTGTCGAGTATTTATTTATTAACGATTCATTTGTACTAACTTCCGTATTGTTGATATCGTACCTTGATGCATTACGCAGAAGGAACATACTAGTACTCTCCCTTGTAATTCACTTCACTATAATAAAAAGTTATCTCAAACTATAATTCAGCGTCTATGACTATGACATTGGTACTCTATTAGGTCACAACTACATAAAGTGATTGAAGTGTATATTTCGAGCTACCTTTTAATATCATACTCCATCTTAAATAAATGCACTTCAAACGAACTAAACAGTTCTTGAGTTTTCTGTGTTTGCGGAATTTCTCAGCTCTTTTTATACTTTTGAAGTGTTATGCGATTTGTCGTCCGATGCTTTCAGGTTTTGACCATGTCCGTTTCTCTGGACATTTGCGCCTCCCTGCTTGCATCAAATCCATCCGCTGGATTCTAAATCTCATAAGACGACTAATTGTTTCGAAAACGTTACCGTAATAGTATGCAATGCATATTTGTACTAGGCAATTAAATATGGCACCGTGTGTGTTAAAACAATCTAATTGGTCAATTTTATTGACTTATATTTTATCAATGCAGACAGAACATACAGGGATTGTGGCCTTCAAAATATAATATTACACACTGTTTCACCACAATTTTTGTGCGTTGCACTAGTACGATTTGCACATACTGTTGACTTCAAATTGGTGAAATCATTGTGGCCCAAAAGTAAACCAAAAAAGACGGGGAAAGCTGAAATACTTGATGATAATCATTATGAGAGATAGGGTTACGAACCTCAGTAATGTCTTCTTCCTTATAATGGTCATTGAGCTTTGGTGAATAGCTGATAAGACTCTTTCTGAATACTGTGTCTTTGCCGTCAGTTTGTTTTAGCACAAAAGATTATATGTTACAGTGTAAACTAGAACTTTCTGAAGCATTGTCTCGCTATAATGCCCATCTAGTTGTAAAAGTATGATTTTCTAGGAAGATTATAAGAATCCATGTGTGAGTTAAACTTAGAATTTAACTCGAATTAAACACGTTACCATGTCGAACCTTCAGACTTACCTGTGAACAAGCTACTCTTAAATTCCATTCTCTTTGCTAAATGCATGCTAACATAATAACGTACCTTCATGGAGACTGCTGTGTTGTGCCAAGTAGGGTGTGCTATAGCCTCGAAACTGTTTTTGGAACTCCGTGTCAATTTAGAAATGAATGTTTTAGTTTTTGATTTAAAACACATTACCATTTACTCTTAAAGAACATCGCTTACTTCCATATCCTTACATTTCATAACATTTGATACAGCTAAAACAAACAATACGGACAAGGATAGACCATGTGATAGAAAACACAGACATGTCATAGAAGACAGACATGATATAGGAGACATCATACTGACAAACACTTCCAAAAGAACCCTGGCAATCTTAGTCTTTGTTCTGGAAAACATGACATGTTTCTGTCAGGGCTACGTCAACCTAGCCATGATCGAATGATACCGTGAAAAGGACGTAAAAGGCATCTATTAGGGTCCTGAAGGAACTTTTGCCTCGCATTGGATTCTACGGTACGAAAGTATCCTTTATTTATTTATTTATTTATTTATTTATTTAATTTTTATTTCGTTATTTATTTAATTATATTCTCAACTGCTAAGAAACGGCGCATGCGTGACTCCAAGGCGTTTGTAGGTACGTCGGTTCTGTAATAAGTGCGATTTTGAAGACCAAAGAAGTTCGCGCTAGGTTTTCCAATCAAACTGAGAAAGTCGTCAAGGTAAAGAGGAGAGGCCAGTGTGTTTAATTTTCTCGTTGGACAAGAAAGAACGTCAAAATCAGCCAAGAAAATGACAAGTCAACGACAATCAATTGCTGAGGTCAACACAACCGCCAGAAACAATGTACCGGAAACCTACAGCACAGCTGTGGTAGGAGATGAATATTCTTTTGTTTCTGTGGAACCGGTATTTCTAAAGCAGGCTGATGTTGATCCAAATTTCAGTCAGACAAAACTAGATGAACCAGAAACACTTTAAAGTTTAGCTGAAGTAATAGAAGTAAGAGTAATTTCGGGATTGCAGCGATGTTGTAGAGTTTGGCGTATTTATATCAAATACCGCGCTGATAGAATAATTCTTCTTCAGAGTGGATTGAATTTACGCGGCAAACACATCCAGCTCTACGACCGAAACCAATACATTACTGCACGAGAGAACTCAATCACAGTTACAGTAAGTGAACTACCGTTATCAGTACATGATAGCTTTGTCGAACATGGATTGCAAGATTTAGGTCTACATTGAAAGGCCAGTCCAATCGTTACCACGTACATGGACTTTTGGTTTCTTTTAGAGTCAAAATCTACTATCGCGGACAAGAATTGAAATGTCAAATTGTCTTGAAGTTGGTCACGAAATAAGAAACTGTAAAACCAAGTAAAGTGCGAACGATATCAAAAAGCTGTGCATAAGCACTATGAATGTGAGCTGAGGCAGGAAACCAACCCAGTCGACGCTGAGGAAGACGTCCAAAGTCAATCGGAAACAGACAGTAAAGAAGAGGAGTCCAATGACACAGAGTCTACAGAACAGAACAATCCGAAGACAACAAAACCAAGAAAAAGAACTCTGTCGGGATTTCTTCGTGGTCAGAGACAAGGTACAGCGAAGGCTGGTTACCAATCTGATTCACAGGAAAAAGGGAGGTCTATAAAAAGAAAACTAGAAAGTACATCGACGTGTATTACAACCACTACACGCGCATCAGATAAGGAAGTTGAAGAAAGTGAAAATCTTCTGACATTCTCAAGCAACCAGCAAACAAGTTCATCAGAAAATGAAGGTAAAACACAAAGTTCTACTCAGAAAAGAAGAGGGAAAAAGAAAAGCAAAGCAAAGAAAGGAAAGCATGTGTAAACAAAAATACATAATTTACTATGTTACTGTAAATGACAATTCTTCACCTTCTTAGCTTAAATGTAAGAGGTTTAAGAAATCAACAGAAAAGACAACAAATCAAAGAGCTGACATTGTATTCCTACAAGAAACGTATTTGGGGAAAGAGTGGTTTGGTCAAATGTATTGTTAGCACGGAACAAACGATAGCAAAGGTGTTAGTATTTTGATCAGCAAAAATATCGACCTTGTGGTGTTAAATGTTAAACAATATGAAGATGGCAGAAAATTATTATTACATGTTGAATATGAAGGTATGCCTTTTCACCCAACGAGGTGAAAAACAGAGAAAAATTTTTTGCTGAATTTAAAACTTGGGTAAGACGTAACATGGGAGCGGAAAAATATTTTGATTGAAGGAGATTAGCTCTGTATTTAATCCGAAAATTGATAAACCGGGTACAAAATCCCAGGCTACTCAGCCAAGGAAATTGGTGAATAGTTTGAAAACGATGAATTTATGTGATATTTGGAGAGAATCAAATCTACAAAGAAAGCAATTTACACGGAGACAAATATCTCTTGGTATTGCAATTAGACTTGACTATTGGTTGATTCCATCAGACTTCCAAACGTAACCTCATCAGATATACGCTCTGCTGTCAGATCAGATAATAATGCCGTGTCCCTAAACTCTGCCTTTACAAGTGTTTAAAAGGGCCCGGATATTGGAAATAAAATACAGAGTGGTTAAAAGAAAAAGACTACCCTATATTTATAAAAAAATGTTTTCGAACAAACAATTAAAGAATGTCTAAATCTAAAGGATAGTGGTAAGACTTTTGATCTGATTAAAATTTGTGTAAGGGAAGAGCCAAGAATGAGATCAAGAAAACAAAAGAAAAGAGAAATAATTATTCAAAACGACATCTCAGAGTCAGAACAAAAAATTAGCGAACTGCATGGAACCAAATAATATAACACCTTAAAGCTCAAATATAGTGAATTAAAAAGGGAATTAGACCAAATTTATGTAAGAAAATTACGAGGGGCCAAAATAAGATCTAGGTTGAGATATTATGAAGAAGGTGACAAAGAAATAGTAAGTATTTTTTAGGGTTACAAAAAAAATTACAGAAGAAAGCAAACAAATGTGCAATGATTAGTGTACATCAAACCCAAATGTGCTGCTTCAGAGGTGTCTTTCGTCATTGACCCCAACTTATTTTCACCAAGAGATGAGTTACAGACCCATACTTTTATCTGTGTCTCGAAATTCGGACTTCGGTCTTTGAAACAAAGCGGACTGTTTCGGATTAAGTTTAGATCGGTACGTTCAAATGCACCGACTGGGCAATTTCGAAAATGCTGATTTAGGGGCCCGTTTTAGCACTGCTAAAACAGTATTTTAGCATCGGTGGAATGAGCTCTCGCCCAATCAGAATGGCGCATGGTAGCATGATATAATATAGTTATAGTCAAAAAGGAAGAAATATACAAACAGAAAGACAATTTTATCAATCCCTGTATACTTCAACAAAAGTTGAAAAGTCACAAACATTAACGTATTTGGACGAGATTTATTTAGAGAGAGTTTTAAATAAAAATGAGGCACAAAAGTGTGATGGGCCTATTTTAGAGGATGAATGCGTGAAAGCAATTAAAAAAATGAAAAACAATATGTCTACAGGACTCGATGGTTTACCTGTCGAATTCTATCGAACATTCTGGCAAGATCTTAAAGAAATATTAGTTAAATCATTTAATGAAAGTTTCTATAACGGATGTCTTTCGGATTCACAAAGAAAAAGTGTAATATGCCTACTGTATAAAAAGCGTTCGCCACTAGACTTAGACAATCGGCATCCAATTTCACTTCTAAATCATGACTATAAAATACTATCCACAGTATAAGCATGAGAATGAAAACTGTGATGCCTTTAATAATAGATAGAGATCAAGTTGGGTACATAAAAGGCAGATTTATTTGGGAAGTTATACTATAATGCAGGATGTGATTACACAAGTCATATAAATAAGGAAAACTTTGGTTATGCAGTTCTGTTTCTTGATTTCTTTAAAGCATTTGATTCGGTAGAACACTCATTCTTATTCGCCATTTTGCAAACATTTGGATTTGGAAATCATTTTGTAAGATGGATAAAAACTATATATAATAATCTTATGGTATCATTATTAATAATGGATGGGTGTCAAAGAATATCTGTATTGAAAGAGGTGTACGACAGCGATGCCCTTTATCAGCACATTTATTTTTCTTGGTTGTGGAAAATATAGCTTGTAAAATAAAGTAGGATATAAAAATACATGGTGCAAAAGTAAAGCAGTAGATTATTAAAAAAGAAATCAAGATAACACAAATGGCAGATGATTTACACAACAAAAGAAGAGTCATTGAAGAGACTGTTAAATCTAATCGATGAGTGTGGTAAATTCTCTGGGCTAAGACTAAATAGAAATAATACAGAGGGATTGAAATTAGGTAGGTGGACAAAGAAGAATCTACATCATATATCATGACCGAATAAACCAATTAAAGCATTAAGAATATATTTTGGGAACTGTAAGAATGAAGCAAACAAATTAATTGGGATACTGCAATTGAAAAAATTGATTATATTCTGAATTCGTTGAAAAGCAGAAGAATGTCACTCTTCGGAAAAATAACTGTAATAAAAAGTCTTGCACTGTCAAAAAATTCTTATATTGCTGCCAGTGGTGATACTCCTGATAACATAATAAATAAACTAAATTCAATTGTTTATAGTTTTTTATGGGAAGGAAAAATAGGAAAAGTAAGAAGAGATATTTCAATTAGCAGTTTGAAAAAAGGAGGGTTAGAAATGACTGATGTGGCTTCACACATTAAAGCTTTCAAATGTTCATGGGTATCACGCTTATGCGACGACATCTTTGCTTCTTGGAAAGTACTACCGTGTAATTGGTTTAATAAAATAGTTAATTTTCAACTTGTATTTCTATATAATGTGAACAAAAGGGTTTTAAAGCAAATGGTGGTTTCTGTTACCCTTTTTATAGAGAAATAATAATGTATTGGTATGAAATGAATGTGTGCAATGCACCACGAGGGTGCACTATCTGTGATCCATGGAAGCAGTTGTTTATAGCGCTCTGAGTTTCTAGGTTTGTTTGCGCCGAAAGGTGAGACTTCTACAACAAAAAGTACTAGTATACTCCAACAAAGTTAGTAAGCAGTGAAAGATAGGCTGAAATCGTGTATAAAACTCAAGAAAGTGGAGATTTTGTTACATTTTCCGAATACTCAGAAGTCAGTATGGCGACAGCAATGGCGACTGAGTGTGCTACATATGCACACGTGATGACCAATGAATGGAATGTCAACAAACGAAACGACGGTGAGCCTCCTGTTTTACAAGTTTTTCTCAAATAGTCCGATGTTATACCTTGGGATAACAAGAGATGGTTAACCGGTGAAGAAATGTTAACAGCCATTTCAGAAGTTATAACCATGAACAGTCTTGAAGGTTTACAGCGAATAAGAGGACTATGGAGAATTTACTTGAATGACAAAGCTGACAGAACAATACTTCTCCAACATGGTCTGACTCTGAGGGGCAAGGCAGTTGAGTCGTCGGGCAAGAATCCATTTCGTAGAGAAATAAATGAAGATTTGGTAAAATTAAGCATCAAGGATGTACCACTCTCTGTCGATGACCAAGTGATAGTAGACGCATTAAAGAGTAATTGATACAAAATTAAAACGAATATAAATAGACTCAAATGGCGCATTAACGGCAAGTTGAGCAACATTTTCAACGGAGATAGAGTTGTCTACATAGAAGAGCCAAAGTCAACACCATCAAGCTTTTTTAAAGTTGGGTCTTTTTCAGCAAGGCTTGTATGCAAACAATGCAAACTGGAAATACCCAATCTACGGCAATAAATGGTTGGAAATTGGACATACAGCGCAAGCTTGTTCAAAACCAATAAAATGCAGAAGATGTCAAAAAAATTGACATATGTCGAGAGAATGCAACAATTTGGTTGACAATGCCGAATCACAACCACGACTTCAAACAAATGCGATCTCGAGTGCAGATGGAGCAAGCCGTGAACAATTGAATGAAATACCGAAAAGAACACAACCAATACGCAAATCAGGTGAGCCATCTACAACAAGTCAGTCTTTGAAAGCAGAAAGCAGAGGAGAAAATAACGCACAGCGTTCTATACTTTCCTTCATAAGAGAAAACAAAGACAGTCAAGGACGAAAGGATGATGAAGAAACAGATACGGATATTGACAGAAACTTGATAAATGTTAGTGAAGGTATAGACCGACAGTACAATACGTCACGTGAAGATTTCTCTTAACTTTTAGCAGAATCTCCACAGGTACTGCCAACACGTCAAAGTCAAGAAGTTGCTGGTAAAAAGAAAAGAAAAAGGAAATGTAGAAACAAAACTGGCAGATGAATAAATTAAAACATTTGACCCTAAATACAAGGGGTCTGAACGATCGATCAAAACGCAAATGCGTTTATGAGTTGATAAAACACCAAAAAGAGGACATAGCTATTTTGCAAGAAATACACAATAGTACCAAGAATGTCAAACCGTGGGGAAAGGAATGGAAGGGAGAAATCTATTATTCTGAGGGCGATAACTACAGTAAAGGAACTGCAATCTGGATAAATAAGAATGCTGATTTTAAAGTAGAAAAGGTGACACAAGATGATGACGGTTGAATCGTCATTGTCAACGGTATACACAACGGTAATACGAAGCTTTCAATCTGTGCTGTTTATGCACCAAATACAGTACAACAAAGGAAACACTTTTTCACTACTCTGAATGAACTTCTTAATGACAACTGCATTTTTGAGAACATTCTGGTAGCAGGTGACTTTAATTGCACGCTACACGATCAATCGGACAGATTACCATAGAGATCTAAACAGAAGTCACGTGATAGTTCTGTAAATATTTTACGCCGACTCATTGGTCAATTCCGACTTGTGGACGCATGGAGAGAATTCCACCCTGAAAAACGACAATTTACATGGAGAAGACTTCATCCTTCACCAATTAACAGTCGAATCGATGATGTATTCATCTCTAAACATCTGATAAGTAAAGTACCATGGTCATATTTTGAGTTGGATAGATCGAGTGATCTCCTATAGCAAAATCAGTTCTGGAATGTATTGCCAAGAAATGTAAGATTACAAATTCCAGAATTTTATGTAAGCATCTTAAATGCATGGTACAGCGCCAGTCAAAATGTCAAAAACAAGAACGTGTTGTGTGTATGGTCTAAAAGTATAATGCTTCTATAAGACATTAACAGAAACAATAGATAAAGATTATGGAGTATGGAAATATTTCAATTTCCTTCATCTTTCTAGTTGTCTTCAAAGGTTTTTTACACACTCTTTGCGAAGAAGAATTTATTCATATTGATAAATTAACAAAATGGTATACATCGCTACAAGTGGCTTATTTGAACAGCGACAAAAACACTGTTGTCATTTGGAAAAATGTCAACAAGATGACGAAAGAGTTTAAATTACGTGAGTTTCAGTGGAAGTTACTCCATAGATTTCTACCTTGTAACAAGTATCTTTTTTACTGGAAAAAAAGTAGATTCTATGTTCTGCAAGTTTTGCTCTAGTGTTGAATCTTTAGAACACAGATTTCTTGAATGTGCCTTAGCAAAAAATCTCTGGCACACCTTCAACACTGTGTGAAATTATCAAATGATGAAATAATTTTTAATTATGATTTGAGTCAAAGCAGATCGAATGATGTATCTTTTGTGGTCAATCTCTTAATTTTGCTTGGCAAGTGGTCAATCCACAAATATTGGGTGACAGATTCCAAAATCCCTGTAAATGTTATTTTAAAGAACGAAATGATTCTCAGATAAAAAGTCGAAAAAAGAGTTAAGACCAGGATCTATACATCTGGATGAAATGCGTAAAATAATTAGTGTTATGTAATCTTTAATGTAAACAAGTCAAACGTACTGTTGTTTGTTTACAAATAATCTGTTAATTTCAATGGAGTATCCTTAAATTATAAAAGATAAAAAACATGATGTGTGCAATGATCCTGGTCTAAATCTCAATGAGATTGGAAACCAGCTATTTTGGGTAGCAAATTTATTTCAGACAAAGGAAAAGCTTTGTATTTTCAAGAATTAATTGATTCTGGATTTTATCCATGTGGCTGATTTATTTGTAAATGGAAATTTGATATCTGAACGACAAATTCTAGATAAACTAAGTAATACGGGAAAGTGGGTAGTGCAGTATAAAGTATTAAAAGAAACAATTCCAAAGGCGTGGGTCAAAATAATGATGAATAATAACGTGAAAATGTTTGTTACAAATTGAGACCTGTAATAGTTAAATCAGACAAAAACTGAAAATACAGAGATTTATTCAACTTTAATGTTCAGATTTTATTGGGCATTAGTAGAAACGATAATCACAAAATCTACGCCCAATCAATTTGGGAAAATATATTTCAAGAGAAAATAAATTGGAAGAAATTATGGAAAATAAAAGTAAAGAATACAAAGCCTCGCAAAATTGCACAATTTAATTACATGTTGCTTTACGATAAGATACCTCATAGGTGTAATTTATTTAAATGGAAAGTTGTAGACACTTATTTATGTAACGGTTGTAAAGTAACTGACGACTGCAAACATTTTATATTTGGATGTGCAGACGTTATTCCTTTTTGGAAGCAGTTTTTAATTCTGTCAATAAGGCCTTCAATACTAATATTGTATTAAATTGGAGTAACATCATTGTAGGATATCAGATATCTTATCAATGCTTCATGATTGTTAATATTTTCATCAATGTGGCAACTTTTGCTGTGTATAAAAGCAAGACATACAAACATGAAGCTCATAAATAGGTATTAATTGAAGAGCTTTCGATTTTGAAAACATTGTACAAAAGAGAGAACAGTTATTTTAGACTTTCTTCATTTAATGTAAATAAGCAAATGGATAAATATAATCAACAAAACAATCCCCAACTGCTAATGAGCACAACGTTTTTTTTACCTATGTAGAGAAAAGAAAAGATTTCCTAAAAAAACGAAGTGGAAAAAAAAATTGAGAAAGCTGGCACTGTGTGTAAGAAAAATGTGAGACAGTGAACGACAGACTTACAACAGCCTTGGATGATTTGGATAATGTTGCTAACGAAGTGATTGACTCTATCCGGGATGAAAAGCGGAGGGCCGAGTTCCGCAATATCAATGTGACATGGCTAAGATTTCTGCAGGAACTATGATCAGTTACTTTGGATTCGGAGTGCTTGCAGCTCTAAGGGAAGGCATAAACGCTGTGATTAACACGGGAACAATGGCTATTGCCGGCGTACAATTACGTTGTGTTGCAGAGGAGAGAGTCAGAAATGCGACTGAGGGTAAGAATTTATTTGACAGATTTATTGGTACCCACGGACACTGGCGAGGGGATTTACAGTTTTGGTCATGTACGTGCGTCCGTTCACGCAGATATCTCAGAGATGCCTGAGAACTTTTCCTTCAAACTTGGTACAAAGATTACTTCGTATGCCGATGTCGTAGATATGCACGTCTTTTTGTTTTGTGATTGGGTCGAAAGGAAAATACACTATGGCATCCATATGCATATCCATTCAATGTGGTCTGTCATGTATTATTAGTGTTAATTAGCGTAATTAGTGATAAGAGCTCTGTTTGTGGTGCAACTTCTAATTTGATGATATTTTGTACAGATATTGGTCAGACAGAGCTCTAATAGCACGCTAAAACATATGTATCAATTAATGTTGTTTGCATATTTTGATGAATTTTTAATTAGGGTGATATGTTTTGAAATACTGCAACAAATTTCATGAAACATGTACAAATCTTCAGCACACAGTCCTACTAGGGTATACAAAGACTCTTAGCAGTGTCATGTCAATTAATGTGCATATTAAATAAACTTTCGCCGGGCAAAATGCTTGATATACAACAACATAAACACATATACTCACTATGCATATGTGTCAAATACGTTAAGTGTACCAGTAAGTATACTAAATAAATACAAAACTACAGTGTACACTTTGTGTGAAAAGATCTAGATTATCATAGATATACGCTACGCATATCAACGTATTGGAATTTTCGTGGACAAAGGTATACGTAACGAATACAATTAATATTCTGTTCTATATACGTCAATATACGTAAATATACTGAAAGTAAATCAAGCATTTTGTCGAATGTTTCCTAATTAATGGGCTGTCAAAGAATACTGCATTAATTTTTATGAAACATGGTACATATGTTGATCTGTCATTACTTTAATATTTTGCAAAGACGTTAAGAGATATCATGTCAGTTGATTGCTAAATTGCATATTTGATGAACTTTCATAATAAGCGTGATGTATTTAAAAGTGTTGCATCATATACGTGATACGGATGTTGATCTTCCAGTAGTGATGTGCAATGATATGTAGCAGTATCGGATAACAGCTGATTTGCATATTTAAGTAATATTTATAATTAACCTATGTCGAGAAATGGTTCATAAAATTCATTGGAGATGTTGATCCTACAGTGCTGTCATATAATTCGGTGACTCTTAGTCGTATCGTTTAAATAAATGCTAATTTGCATACGTATTGATTTTTTGTGTTTTAGGATGAATGTCTAGTAGCACTATATCGAATTTTTTTAAATGTAGTATGGGCAATCATCTGTCAGTGTAATAAGATGGTGAAAAAATGTTTGGCAACACCTTTGTAATAACAATGGAGCCAAGTTTAGTTTTACGTTTTCACCCCCATGGAACACATCTACGACCATAAATTCCCATCCGTATGGCAATATTTTTAATCACAGTCCCAATTAATAAACAGGACTCGCTCTCGGAGTACTTTAATTAAATTATCTATTAGCATGTGGGGACTCTGTCATCAACGATGACTTGTTTCATCATAAGATTGGTTCCTTGCCCGTAATCGGGTTACAGTACTTTAGTGACTTCTGAGCAAATATTGAAAATCCTCGAGCTATCGTTTACTGAATATTTTAAATTCCTAGTTTCTTAAATAACGTAGAAAATGTTTTTCCCTTCCGTCGTTTACGATATAAAGTTATTATATTCAGTATTTTATTTCTAAGACCAAATAGCAAACATCAGCCCTTTAAGTATTATTTTGCAACCATTTAGACATTTCTCTTTCTGTTTCATTTCTATTTTTTAGCATGTGTCATGAGGCTCGGCAGAAAAATCCTAACGGTTGTGTTTGCCAATAATTCGTCTAAAGTAATTACTATGTAAAACAATAGGGATTAAATTTTGCAGCATGTACAGTCATACCGTCTCTGACGAAAGCATTATTTGATTTATAGAAAAAAAAATGATACATATATTGACCTTACTGTGCTTGCAAACAGATATGTAATATGTATTATTGGCTGGCCTACAGCAGACCTGTTAATTTATGAAGCTATTGTGAAAAGAATATTTTGATATTTTTGAATACATATTTCTATTTTGTTGACAGACTTGGAAAGGCTAGTTATCAAGCAAAGGGACATGGAAAGTAAAATTACGCCAAATTGGAAAAAATACACCGAAGACACCATTATAAATTGGAAGACGCTGATACAAAAGTTAAATGAAGTTATGCAAATGCTTAAGCTAGACGTTAAAGCTGTACACAATCCCGAAATAAGTGATTTGATTTCACACTTGGAAAATGCAAAGAAAGATATTGACAACTTTGATCATGCAATTGATAAGCTCGAAAAACAGATCAAGAGTGCAGTTTCTTTTTAATACCACGATTTTGACGATTATAAGGAATGTATCTTTTTGGTTTCTAAAGAAATACACGTTGCTTCGTTGAAACAGTGTCGTATTGTTATTGAAATCGGAGAACACTAATATCTTATTTTTTCACTTTTTTAATATTTAGTTCCGGTGTATATTTTCTGCAATGAGATAGATCTGTGACTTTTTATTTAATCCCGACAAATTTAAGATATTACAGGAAATTCCATGTAAGTCAGAGTGTATTTTTAACTCATGTGCTCGTGAAGTTTTGAACGGTTTCTTGGAAGATTCGACAATATGTAACATCGATTTTGGATTCAGTTTTCAAGTTTATAGATAGTGAGCGAATTACCTCGCGCGTTGTTCACATGATCAGAATCGATTAATGTTGGAATTTGAAAGTGCATGTCGTCATAAAGATTAGTTACGTATTTTTACATAACAGTTTATAGTATAATTTGAGTCAGCAACGTAAATGTTGACTTTGTACAATTTGTACAATGACTGACGAGATTCGCATATTTTGTAAAATTTTATCGAAGAATTTTAATAATTTAGAAGAAATTCTGCTTCAATGTGTTATCCTGCAATGAACTGCTGTTATGAGTTATTTTTCTCACTGAGTTAGAAGGCTAAAATACAGAGTGGATTGATCCACTCTGGATTGAGTGCATATACAGATGAATAAAGTCAAGAATACATTGCTTGTATCCAGCAAGCCTGTATTCCTGTGGATTCATTTGAATTCACGTGTATTATTCTATAATACAGGCAAGTGATTAGTGTGAATTTATCTGTATTATTCCGTTTTGATGCAGTGTTAGGGTCTTTTAGATTGGAAATTTTTTTGTACATCAAGTGTGACGTAAGGTCTTCATAATTTGCCAATAAATCGCGTGATGTCACGTGATTTGGCCGCCATCTCGTATTTTCGAAAAATAACAATTTAATTTTTAAAAATCTTCTTCTCCACAACTAACACACAGATTGAGCTAAAATTTTACTCATGTCGTCCTTAGAGTGACGTCTTTCAAGTTTGCAAAAGACTTTGGATTGGTCGCGTGATTTGGCCTCCATATTGGATTCTCGAAAAATACCAATTAAGTCTTCAAAAATATTCTTCTCCAGAACTGACACACTGATTGAGCTGAAATTTTACTCATGTCATCCTTAGAGTGATCTCTTTCAAGTTTGCAAACGACATTTGGATCGGTCACGTGATTTGGCCGCCATATTTGATTTTCGAAAAATAGCCATTTAATCATTAAAAATATCTTCTCCAGGACTGAAATACCGATTGAGCTGAAATTTTACTCATGTCATCCTTAGAGTGATCTCTTTCAAGTTTGCAAACGACATTTGGATCGTTCATGTGATTTTGCCGCCATATTGGATTTTGCGAATATCACAATTTAATCTTTAAAAATGTTTTACCCCAGAACCAAAACACTGATTGAAATGAAATTTTACTCATGTTATCCGAAATGTGATCTCTTCCAAGTTTGCAAAAAGCATTTCGATCGGTCAAGTAGTTTGGCCGCCATATTTGATTTTGCATAAAAGATATGATTACCAGTGAAACCTACAGTAACTATGAGATGATGTTCAAAATCCTTCTTTAGGTAAAAGATACAAAAGACTTTTCCAAGCTCAAATTTTGCACATAATATCATCAGTGCAAGAACTTGAAACCATGTTAACCGCTTGGGCCCCGCCAACGCTGCTTGCAGCTATAATTTCTCCTTCTAATCACTAACTAGCCAAAAGCAGTGTCACTTATCACACATATTCAACAAGTATTTTACACAGGAATTTTTTACAAAGAAAAATTAACAATTCATTTCACAACTAGAATTCAACATAGTTTTAAAAAATTAATACACAATGAAGTAAAAGATATTTTAAAAAGTTGTATGTTGCACAGGTTTTGGAATTTCTCCACTGACCTTTCGGAATTTTTTCTTATCTAGTACAGAACATGTTCTTTTTTGTTTTGAATGAAAACAGACAATGTTGCGGCTAACAGAGCCCCTTCGTGATATTGACATGCAATCCAACGCATCTGTGGGGATAAACATATATCAGAATACGACGTACTCAGATCACCTGTTGCCAACTGCATGCAAAATTTAAAAGCAATCAGTAGAGTGGCAGTTTCTCAGAAGATATTTTTTCACTAAAAAGCACATATTGCCCCAAAATACAATTACATGCAAACTTCACCATAATTTAATCAAATCTTACTCGGTTGTTTCGGCTTTAGGGAAAGTAAATGAACAGGTGGTTTGACAGTTCACCACAAATTAATTAATAAGTGGTTTTTAAGGGTAGTCAACTGTAGAGGTGCATGTGGAAGGCCAAGAGATAATCAGCTATTTGAAAACTTTGAGTCAACTGTGGTTGTGAAAAACTGGCAATCACAATGTGTTCATAAGATGAGATCTGCGCGTATTTCCTCACTGGTTTCAAAAGCAATGAGTACAATGACCCCTTCCTCTTAGAATTTTAAAATACACTTTTTCTTTTAGACAGGCATCTAATGTACATGAAAGTTCATTCAATGGGTTTGCTCTTCAAGCAGGAGACCTCAAGATGACAAATCACCCCCTTCCTATTCTCCATCTTACATTAGTTCAGGAGTAAACACGTCAAAAGAGTCATGTTTTCATCATTCAGAAGCTCACGACGACTGCTCTTCATGGCCTGCTAGACAAATGAATTGAAAACAGATTTGTAAAAAGGATAACTAACCACACTTCATGAAATCGGGCGTTCACGATTTTATAGTCTAACGTAAACGCGCCTTTTCCGCTTAGTGTCCTGTCGATTAAGCCGGCTTAAACTCCCTAGGGGTGTGACCGGCAGAAACTTTTACAGCGTAAATGTCACAATTAAGATGTTACAGGCCGTGTACGTCGAATCTACAAATACGCCCGAATGCACGTTTCAGCAGAATGATTTGTTGCAATTTCCAGCTATAGTACTTACATATTGATCAACGTTGTTTTAAACATACACTTTTGTGGTTTCTGGAGCTGAAGGTAGAGAGAAAATATGCCATATGGGTTCGAGCAGGGTTGCTCAACTATGTAGAAGTTGCTAGCGAGTGGCGTCATTCGACAGACGGAGCAATTGTCACCACTGCCAGTTGCCGATATACAAGCAGCGCGCTCGGGCAACACACAGGAAGTATGGATCGCTTCGGTTACGTGCCTTACAATGATCACATTCCTTTAGTTCAAGTAATATGCCCAATCATATATGAAGGAACATTAATAGTGCAGCGGCCTCGCTCAATTTTAGCACATATAATGTCACCCAGTAAATATATAGTCTTCCCGGTAACTAAAGGCTGATGGTAGCCAGCTTCTCTTGGACACTCTGACCATTTCGACAGGAGTTATTACCCCTTTTTGTCACTTCCAACAAAGGATATTCTCATTTCACTCCTTTGATTCATGTTATCGCAAATTTTTTTTTAATATGAATTCTAATACTAGGTACGTTCAAGAACATGTTAACTCTCACTTCGAGTATTGAGCAGCAGCCAAACAGAGGCACGGTTGCACGGCAGCGTGGCTTTTATTTGTGTCTACAAGTACGCATTATCGCCTGGTGCCTACTTAACCTCATAACTGCTTAACTTTGCATCATTCCAACCCACTGTGTTTTGATTTGTAATTAGCAATGGACTCCGATTGCCTGCTGGCGGTCAGAATGATTAGGGTTGAAGTAGCAGTAATTCTGGCTGAGCGTTGCTCATTGGACAATGTCGTTACCTACTGTGGTCCTTAGGTGCGCGCGTGCTACTTTTGATTTGGGTCGAAATTAAGTTTCCCGGAACTTACATTCAAAAACGCTGGCAGGTCCATTCGGGGCGCACAAAAACTATGAAACTAAGAAAATTCATTAGTAATTTTTTAAATGCGAAAAAAAGTTTAGTGTAAGTTAGGGGTTGGTTATAGAAAACAAAGTTAGGCATATTACGCAGACGTTTGAAAACAGTTGTTCTTGTTTTTGCGGGTCAATGAACCACTAAATACCCTGCTTTCAGTAAGTTGCGACGGAACGATGTTCCGATGTTTTACATGACGAACTGTATAAAAAAATTGTGAGTGACTGTAAGCGAGTGTGACCGACGTTTCGAACACAAACTCTCATGAATGAAGTGACTTAGGACCCTTAAACTATCCTTGAATGAAAGAAAAGCTGCCAAAAATACATGTTCTATTGGAAATCTCGCTAATTTATACATCTATTTATCATTTGACAATTATGTGTACAACAAGATATCCTCATCACACTACATGAACAACGCAACGCGTTTCTTCGCAAACGCCAATTACAACTGTTCCGAATGTGAAATACAATAGATCATAGAGGTATATCTGGTGCTTATGTGTAAATAACACGATTTGAACTAATTTGGAATAATTGGATGTAAAGTAATGTCGATTTAATTCACAATTTTATCTCATGTGCTTTTCTTTTTTTATATTATACACTTGTTTTATGGGTATAATTTGCGATATTGCAACATTTAGCTATATGGCACCTAAAACTTTTGAGAAGTTTGAAAAATATGAAAATCCAATTATCCCAAAATAGTTCCTCTTGACGCCTTCATGTTTCGCTATGGAATCTGTAATTGCATGATCTGAATTTTCTTGCCACTGTGAGCAAACCAGCACTATCATGATCATATCCCTGGAGAACTATGATATAAATTACAATATACCGCAACCTTAAAGACAAACGTAGAGATCCAATAATCAATTTTCATAAAAAAAATGATGGATTTTCGTCAAATTCAAAATGCTGGTGACAATGCATGAGGCATGAGGATATTGCAGTGTTCAAGGGTTCATCCACAGTCTCACTACGTGCAAGACTAAAACTGGTAGAAGTCATAGTCTAAGCAAACTTTGACCCCTGTGTAGGATGTAAAAGGAACCAAACTTATTGAAAATTTATAATTTCAGTGACAACTTGGAACTTCCTGTAAAATCCACTGGGTGAAAATCCCATAATGCTATCACGTATTTTAACATTCAGTTCCAGGTAAAGTTTCTAGACTTTTGGCACAAAGTCGTTTGGCCTCGTAAATTGACCTTCGATGCTTTCGTTTCGGAACCCTGAGATGTTTCTTCATCAGTTGCTTGAATTTGCATGTATTTTGTTTAGTTCATGCGTGATTGTCTTGCTCTTCTAACAGTGTTGATGGGATGTATATGTTTTGACACGTTGATAATATTTTGATTTTGAAGACGCTGTTACGGCGTCTTGGTGTTCGTTTGCTTGTTTGTGAAGTCTTGTCTTCACTAATGTATCTTCTTTATTGTTTTTTATTCGAATTGATTTAGATTTGTATCCATAGAATGTTTTTGTGGTCAAGATATATGACCATCAGTCGCCTGAGTTAATGTTGCTTTGGTAGATGTAAGAATACTGTGCTCATTTAAAGGTGTTAGAACGTTTAAAATGTGTTGTACACGCTGTTACTACGTCTTTTGCGCTTTCTGTGGTTCAACCCAGTGTCGAAGACGCTGTTAAAGCGTTGTTTCTTTTCAGTCGTTTGTCAAGTCTTGCCTTCACTAATGTGTTTGTTTTCTTTTGTGTACGATAATGCTTTGATTCGGAATGTCACATTTTGATTGGTTGTGAGTGAAGTCTTGTGGACTAGTCTAGGGGTCGATTTTCACTGTTCGGGGTTGACTTTGGCATGGTTACTCTATCCGGAGTAGAGAAACCATGAAAAATGTAAGAGACTATATCTGTTTGGCAGGACATTCAAGAAATTCACTGGCGGCAGAATCCGAGGAATTGTTCGACCACGAGGGAGTTTGTGGGGTTTTCTGTCAAGGTATATGTGTGTGCATGTGTGTGTGTAGTGGTGTGTGTGTGTGTGTGTGTGTGCGTGTGTGTGTGTATGTGCATGACTTAGCCATTTTGCCATGTGCCCCTCTATATACAGTATGCACTGTGTGTAGAGTCTCTACATCACAGATATGTGCCGTGTAGAAACATAGGCAGCAGAGGAGGCTACTGTCTATGGTGGGAACACAGACAAAAAGAAAAAAAAATTATCGTTGTCTATGAAGGGAACTACAGCCTTGCAACTAGTCTGGCAGAGACCCTGCGATTCGCGTTCTTCCCTGTTGGAACACGCCCGCGCCCTTCAGAGACGCGACGCGAATCCCAGGGTCTGGACGTTCTTGCAAGCGATCGGTCGGATTTCTGCCTGATCCGGGTACTTTAAAGAACTCCACACATCCGTTAATCAAATAAAAATGACAAGTACCATAGCCAATAAAATTAAAAATCAAAAATAAAACCATACCGCGTATATAGGTTTACTAGCTACTAGTAGTATATTTTTCCGGCCAGTTAGATAGGTGTTTCTTTTGTAGTCACAACCTTATGAATATTCATATACTTGCAAAAACCGACAGTCGCTGTGTCTGGCAGCGCGTGCTCACAGCTGCATAGCGTAGCTTCGAATGCAGGCCCATCGTGGGCGCGTACAACAAGGCACAGCGACTGTGGAGAGTCTACCTTGCAACCTGCCTATTATAATCAGTTCATTGTCTTTGTACAACAGCTACCTGTTAGATAAGTAGCCCCTAATTGACTAATCTGTTGACACTAGTAAGTGTTTGACAAGACTGCAGCTACTGTTTACAGGCCCCGGGACGGCTAATCGACCAGATCAAGACAAACCAAACCGATGGTAAAAATAGTAAAATAAAATAAAAATTCTGTCATCACCGATCATGAATTTGGTTCTATACCCTCACACCGTCCCCTGTAAAGATATTCAAATTAACGCAATTTAGCTATAGACAGTAGAGGGAGCCAACTCTACTGTTTATGATAATAAATCGCGGTTTAGATGTTGTTAGCACATCTATCATGTGACAAGTGATTAAGAAGTCGAAGTCATAGCCATTTCATTGCTAGTTTCGTTTGTCGGATCACGTGGATGTTCACTTTCCTGTCTCAAGGCTGAAAGTTGTACATGTACGTCGCTGGACAAACTTATTCACTTTATTGCCAAATTTGGGCTTAAAAACTTAGCGTACTTTATGTGTACGGGGCCTAATATTAATGTTGAATCCTTTATGATTTTATCAAAAAAGTGATTACGATTTGTAAATCGTCGAAGTGAATAGGAGAATAACACCGCCGATATAAAATAGAGAGGACGATTACGAAATTTTACAAGAGACATCTTTAATATGTGCATGGAGGTAAAAAGAGACTGCTTCAAAGGATGGGCACCTATTTGAGGATTATTTTGAGGTCCCGACATCGACAAATTCATCATCAAGTATTTGTATGCCATACATCATTAATTAAAATAAATTGAATATGGGGATCATATAAAAAAACACAACGAGGCCGCAGGTACAAGCTACCTGTGAAAGGTCACGATCGGCTAATCGATGGGCGAAGCATGTCGCCCTTTGAAAACAAATATTACTTTTGTGAAAGGCATGTAAAACTAAAAGCCTGTGTTGCATCTACGACCAATGAATTCTCAAAAAATTGAATAACCGATTATAAGAAACGCGGTGTTTGAAAACATATTTTAACAGTAACTATGGCGACCGTTTTCCTGTATGTCTTCTGAGTCAGCATACTCGCCATTATCAGAAGAATAACTTTAACATTGGCTTCGTTTATGCTTGGAGGTAGTTTCTTCATACCACCATGGTTTACGCATGTTGTAATGTCATTCTCTGTCTGTCTGTCTGTCTGTCTGTCTGTCTGTTTGTCTGTCGTCTCTCTCTCTCTCTCTCTCTCTCTCTCTCTCTCTCTCTCTCCTCTCTCTCTCTCTCTCTCTCTCTCTCTCTCTCTCTCTCTCTCTCTCAGTCTATAGCAGTTTCGATTTTTTATTTTGCCAACATTAATTTACGAGTTCCGGTCATCACTCAATAATTGGTGTCCTTTTCAAGTACCGGGTATATCTCTGTCGTTACTTTAAATTTTTTATTCTTTCTTTGTTCAATATCAGACAATCACAACAAGAACAACGCTGCTAATTTACATTGCGTCGTTTGTCGCGGCCTGGAGCAAGTCATTAACATTGACAGTCTGTAAACGTTTTGCTTCCGAAGGTACGTATCTAACTAAAATGACGGAGCAATAATACAGATTTCAGAGGTTCAGCATATTTTTTTGTCGTGAAACCAAGCGAGAGTGAGTTGCAGGAATGTTACGGCCTTGTAGGCTTGGTTGGTCCTCACTTAAAACTAACACCAAGAAAAGTTTAGTATTCTCTAAGTGAGCAAGTAGCACCTGACATGTTTACCAGGCGCCGGCACATCTTTTTCTCACGACTTTGACTGACATGTGTACCGGTGCTTTTGATTCAGAGAGAAACATAATAACTACCGACCTGTTGCACTTACGTCAATTACAATGAAATCCTTCTACAATATTTGTTTCTGAAACATTACCGTATCAAGAACTACTGCAAATTGCTTACTGCCAACACAGACTACGAAAGGTGCATTTTTTGTCTGCTGCATACACTCACACAACAACGCGAAGTGACACTTCCAATGCGTCTGTTCGAATTTTATTTGTCGACTTCTCAAATGCGTTTAATATATCACCAAACTTGTTGATCAGAAAACTGAAAAATATGTCAGTCAACAGGCAGTTAGTCGGTTGGGTTTCAATTTTTGGTAAAGAGACCACATACCAGTTTATAAGTCAAAACTACGGAGTGTGAAACCACAGAAAAGAACCATACGTGATTGGACAAATGACAGTATACAGTGTTTGCGGGATTGCTTTGATTCTACAGACTGGATATGTTCATAGACTGTTGTAGTGACATTGACGAACTAACAGAGAAACCAAGCGAGAGTGAGTTGCAGGAATGTTACGGCCTTGTAGGCTTGGTTGGTCCTCACTTAAAACTAACACCAAGAAAAGTTTAGTATTCTCTAAGTGAGCAAGTAGCACCTGACATGTTTTACCAGGCGCCGGCACATCTTTTTCTCACGACTTTGACTGACATGTGTACCGGTGCTTTTGATTCAGAGAGAAACATAATAACTACCGACTGTTGCACTTACGTCAATTACAATGAAATCCTTCTACAATATTTGTTTCTGAAACATTACTGTATCAAGAACTACTGCAAACTGCTTACTGCCAACACAGACTACGAAAGGTGCTTTTTTGTCTGCTGCATACACTCACACAACAACGCGAAGTGACACTTCCAATGCGTCTGTTCGAATTTTATTTGTCGACTTCTCAAATGCGTTTAATATATCACCAAACTTGTTGATCAGAAAACTGAAAAATATGTCAGTCAACAGGCAGTTAGTCGGTTGGGTTTCAATTTTTGGTAAAGAGACCACATACCAGTTTATAAGTCAAAACTACGGAGTGTGAAACCACAGAAAAGAACCATACGTGATTGGACAAATGACAGTATACAGTGTTTGCGGGATTGCTTTGATTCTACAGACTGGGATATGTTCATAGACTGTTGTAGTGACATTGACGAACTTACGGAGGTTATTTGTAGTTATATTTCTTTCTTTGAAGATAATATTATACCAAAAAAATATCACAAAGTCTTTGCAAATAACAAGCCATGGGTAACTAAATCACTGAAATTCTCCTTGAACAAAAAGAAAATTGCGTTTCAAGAAGGTAACATGGCGGAATATCATGAAGCCAAAAAAGAAGTGAGACGGGAAATCAGAAAAGCAAAACATGCTTACAAAGAAAGAATGGAGCGGAATTTAAGTTCACGGTCATCCGCTTCAGAGTGGGATTGTATAAAAGTAATGGCTGGTTTTGAAAAACAGAACAAGTGAAAAATAGGAATTCAAATTGGACAACATCAAGTATAGTGACTGTGAACTCGCCGAAAAGTTAAATACATTCTATGTTAGATTTGATGTCCATGATTTCCGAAATGAACACAGGAACATTCGACATAAAGTTGTTACCAATGATAGAATATTGATCGATAAAGAGAGTGTTTTTAAATCACTGAGAAGCAACAAAATTCGGAAAAGCCCAGGCCCCGATAATATTAGTTGCCATGTGTTGAAAGATATTTCAAAGCATTTTCCAGCAGTCCCTTGACCTCCAGAAAGTCCCAAAGCTCTGGAAGCGGGCTGTAATTGTTCCTGTTGCAAAGAAAAGTGTCCCGAAAGTTCTCAATGATTTCAGGCCAGTTGCCCTCACTTCTCTTGCTATGAAATCATTTGAAAAGTTAATCAAAGCCAAAATTCTGGAGACAACCCAACTTTTCCTCGACCCTTTACAATTTGCATATAGGTCAGGAAGGGGAGTTGAAGACGTCACCCTTACCCTTCTAAATTTAATTACAAACATCTGGAAGGCAACAAAACACACGCACGAATCCTTTTCGTTGACTTTTCCTCGGCATTTAACACCATTCAACCGCACCTGCTTGCCGAGAAACTCATGTCACGTTTCAATTTGCATTTTAAATTAGTCGGATGGATTTTAGATTTTTTAACAAATAGATCTCAGTGTGTGAGGGTCAACAGGTGTATGTCAAAAATGCGTTTTACTTCTACGGGTTCACCTCAAGGTTGTGTTCTATCTCCCCTGCTATAACATATTGTACACTGACGACTGTAGAAGTCAACACGTGAATAGACATATTCTGAAGTTTGCCGACGACTCGGCTATTGTCAGTTTATTGAATAATTGTGAGACCGGCCCACGGTCCCATAGTAGATGATTTTATCGAATGGTGTAATAGATCATTTCTACAATTGAATGTTGGTAAAACAAAAGACATGTGTATTGATTTCAGAAGGAGCAAATCTTCTCCGGAGCCAACAGTTATAGACGGCTCCGAATTGAGATAGTCAGCAAGTACATTATCGTGGCTCTACAGTGGATGATAAGTTATGCTGGGATGAAAATGTCGATGCTATTTGTAGTAAAGGTCAACAACGTGTGTTTTTCCTGAGGAAGTTGAACCAATTTAATGTAAATACGTCTCTAATGACGTTATTTTATAAATCTTTTATTGAAAGTATTTGCACTTTTTCAATGGTCTGCTGGTATGGCAATTTAAATGTTAAGAAGAGAACAAAATTAGTAAGAAAGTTAAAGTCTGCAGCAATATTATCGGAAAACAACAAGTGGGCCCCACTGACTTGTACGAGAAACATGTTTTACGTAACGGAATTCCATCATACATTCCAAATTTCAGCACCCTCTACAAAACGAGTTTGACTTGCTACCATCCGGCTGCCATTTCAGAGTACAGGCTTTAAACCAATAGAACCAAAAACTTTTTTATCAACAGAGCTATTGGTCAACTGAATAGATTGAACTAGTTTTAAACATTCTTCTTTTTATCTCTCTGTGACTTTTACTTATTGGATGTGCTGTTTGGTATTTTAACCTTTTTAGTTTGTCATGTTTTTGATTGATGTACTGTGTTTGTCACTGCTGCAATGTCAATTGCCCAGTCATGGGTTAATAAAGATTGATTGATTGATTGATTGAATGACAGTTTGCACTATTACAGAAATTCGTGGGAAACTAGCGAGATATGGACACTTTCTCGCACTTTTGAGAGAAGTATGCGAGAATTCTGATTTCTCGAAAACTGTTTTCTCGCTCTGCATCTGCTACGAGAAACTGAATTCTCGCAATCAACCAGCAAGAAATTAGTGGCAGATTGATTGCGAGAATTTGATTTCAAGCTGATTGCGAGAAAACAAAATTCTCGCAAATGAAATGCGAGAATGTATGTGTTCTCGCATACTTCTCTCTAAGAAGCGAGAAAGTGTCCATATCTCACAGATTTTTCACAAATTTCTGTACTAGTGCTATTAACAGATACATTCGATACCATCCTGTGAACGATTTTCAATTGGCGGCTCGCCTCAACGTTCGGTTATATCACCGTCTTTATTAGCTCAAGTGTGTGAACACGCGGGCTGATGTCATAGCGATGTCTGTCTGTCTGTCCGTGTGTGTGTCAGTGAGTGTGTGTATCTGTCTGTCTGTCTGTCTGTTTACAAGATAACTCAAAAACGCCTGACCAGATTCAAGTTAGATTTAGTACACAGGTACCATATGCTGCTTGCAAAAACTGATTAAATTTTGGTTAGTGTGGCTTGCATATTAATGAAGATATACAATATTGGTTTTTTTCCGTACAATGGTTTCCCCACGGTGATGGTAATGACAGTGTAGACATATATCAAGAAATACTGCATAAAATTTCATGAAACTTTCCACAGATGAACATTATGATGATACTGTGAGTGTCATATCAATTACCTGCTCATTTGCATATTTAATGAACTTTTGTTATCAGTGACATAACTCTGAAATTCCTGCACCAAACTTGATGATACTTGCAAAAATATTGATCTGATATAT
The DNA here is from genome assembly GCF_041260155.1 of Ptychodera flava. Classification (NCBI taxonomy): domain Eukaryota; kingdom Metazoa; phylum Hemichordata; class Enteropneusta; family Ptychoderidae; genus Ptychodera; species Ptychodera flava. The sequence goes on from NW_027248278.1 coordinate 15,707,844, forward strand.
ATCTAATTACACTTAGAAGCATTGGGCAGTGTCAAGTTAATAAATAGCTCATTTGCATATTTTATGAAGTTTTGTATTGAATCATAACTCCGAAATAAGAGCACCAAATTTGATGAATTCTGCTGCAGATACTGATCTGACTGATATCTAACTTTGGTGTAAAGCATTTGGTTATGTCAAGTTAATTAAGGGTTCATTTGTATATTTAATGAACTTTGTAATTAGGTATATAACTCTGAAAAACGGCGTTCAAGTCAGTGAAATTTGGTACAGATATTGATGTGATAAATATCTAATTGTACTGACAAGCATTTGCACTGGCAAGTTAGAAAATAGGTAATTTGCATATTTTATGAATTTTTGTAATTAGTCATATAACTCAACTATAGCTGAACCAAATGTGATGAAATCTGCTGCAGATACTGATCTGACAGATATCTAATTGTGGTGTAGAGCATTTGTGGAGTTAATTAAGGGTTCATTTGCATATCTAATGAAGTTTTTAATTAGTGATATTACTCCAAAATTACTGCATTACGTTTGATGAAAATTGCTACAGATATTGATCTGATAAATACTGAGAAGCATTGGGTATGTTAAGTTAATAATTAGCTCATTTACATATTAAATAAAGTTTTGTAATTAGTGATTTAACTCTGTGAGTACTAAGCGAAAGTTGATGAAACCTGCTACATATAATGATATAACATATATCTGATTGTTCTTATTCATGCCTTACACGGTTGTCGGTTATATTGGTATGAATCGAGTTTATTGACAGGAATATTGAAAAAACATAATACAATAAATCCTCGTCAGAGATAGTAGACCATATACAAGTCAAGTCTTAACTATCCGTAGTCTGTCTGCCAACCCGCGTCGTGTGCTCAATCGAACTGCTGTCAGAATATACAATGTCTCTCTTTGTTCTTGTTCTTGTTCTTTGATTAGTGATTATCCTGAGGTCTCCAAATGTTGCATAACATCTCCTTACTTGTTGATTTGTCACTTTAAAATGAGACGGGCTAATTGTATAAATGTTTTACACAACTTCATAACAGTAAAAAGGTATGCAGTTATTCATGTCATACTGTATTATATCATCCGTCCAGTAGTGTCTTCTAAATGTAAATACAAGTCGGGTCATCAGCAGTCTTTTTCAATGCTTGACGACTAAGTTTGTAATTTTGTCAACCTCAAAATCTGCACACGTCATACAAGGCGCCAAATGTAAAAAAATTAATTTACACAATCAAGCTTTTTTTAGAGATAGAAAAGATGGAAAAATGTATATATAGAGAAGAATTATGTATATATATATATTGTGATGGAATTTGTCCATTGAGACATTCACATGTATTACCATTACTTATTACAGTTATATGTTATAGTTATGTATTAAACTTTCTAAGCGTTATTTAGTGATGTAAACCTGGTACATGCCTTTTTGAACTTATAGCCAATCAAAACAGAGTTCCAAGTCACGTGATCGGTTGGGTGACGTCACATGCACGCATGTACCCAGGATTTTTCAGAAGCAGCTCTGTACCTTGCTGAGGGTGGACGTGTATTTGTCGCCCTGCTGACTGTAATACATCGGCTTTGTACGCTACCAGAACGTACTGTGTTGCATCATTCTTTCCATCCCCGGTTGGTTCCGTTGAGTAGTCTCTAGATCTACATTGATCTGGATTACGTCTACAGGACTGTTTGCTGTAATTTTCACCCCCTGTCTAACCCGCGTGGATCCGAACGTGTGATCGGGGTTTGTTGTGCTCCGAATCGCGACACTGAATATTTTCCACGACATTGGTTGGCAGCGGTCGGGTTTGAATTGGCGGTGATTTTGCGGCTTTTCGCAATTGTCAGGTTGGTTTTGTGTAATAATTTACGGTGTAATTGTTTGAACCAAGTCACCGTGAGTGTTCAGTGTAATTGTATCTTGCTATTTTGTTATTTCGCTATCATTGTATTTTAGCTAGGAATATTCGAATCGATTAGCTGAGGGCTATATCATTTCCTACCGAATATTCATCTCATTTTGCTGTAGTCACCTCGGCCGGTTCGATGGCTAGCAAAGAGGGATTTTTCGATAGCGAGATTGCTTTCAATATGGACTCTGGTATTGCATCTGCTCCACACATTAGTACACCATTGTCTGTGGGTAAAAGTGGAAAGGATTTAGATGAGTGGGAAAAGGCTTTGCATCATGAGGAACATAGACTTGACAAGGAACGTGTTGAATTGCAACGGGCGTGGAATTCTTTTCGGTTAGCTGAATCTGCTTCAGTAAATAAGTCAAGATCTAAAATTGATCGTGAACGAAAATCCTTGGCGTCAGAGGAATGGCAGGAAAAGTCACCTGAGCGCGAAAGATTGTTTGTGTGGCAAAGGGAGACGCCCGCCGAGGGAAATAATACAATGGTTGCTAAGGAAAAGTGTAGCGTTGGTATAGAAATAACCCCTGATCGGGAGGAGAGAGTTGCTTCTAGTCACGTAGACATGATTCTGCGTTCGGACATGTCAATGAAAGTCAATGTGTCCGGATCACCAGTACAAATAGGGCATGAAGAAATTGATATATTGGCCTTGCATAAATTCGCTGATGCCCCAGACGTTCAAAGTGAGGATGCTCGTGTTAGAATGAGAGCATGGGCAGAGGGGCAAAGCCATAATTCAGGCTGAAATGCTTATCGTTCTAGACTCGTACCAGAGTGCTATTCTGGTAGTGTCTCATGGGACGTTTATAAAGTTCATTTTACCATCTATTGCGACATGCATCAATTGAATGAGAGGGAACGTAGGGAGTATTTGCTTGCAATGTTGACTGGGCCAGCACTACAACTGTTGAACACATTGGACGTTGATAAACTGACATATGAGCAACTTTGTCAGAGGCTTGCAGCGCGCTTTGGGTCAATCGGTAAACGGGATATATGCCGTTTACACCTAAAGCAACGGCAACGTAATGAGGGTGAATCTTTGCAGAGCTTAGCCCAAGACATAAGGGAACTTGTGGCGATTGCATACCCTGATACTAAGGGCGATATGTTTGAACAGCTTTGTATTGACGCATACTTCAATGCAGTGGCTACGCCCGAAATACGTAGAAAGGTTAATGAAACTGGGCGTATAGAGGGCTGTACCTTTGATGACGTAATCAGGGAAAGTATCCATGAAGAAAACCTTTTAATGTTAGCGGGATATCTACCTGGGGTTAACACTAGGAAACGGACTGGAATAAAAGTTTTTTGTCAAAATGAGGGCATACCCGATAAGTTATCTGATATTGCAAATACAATGGTTGAATTGCAAAAGAACACGGCAGACTTAAGGACAGAGATTTCGTCTCTTAAGGCGAAGTCTGAAGGTCAAAGGCCAACTGAGATAAGCTAGGGCAAGGGAAGGCAAGGGTATGCTTTTACTGTTATCAACCTGATCATTTTGTGAGAAACTGCCCTCTGTTGAAACAACAGGGCAATTTAAACTTGAGTGGACTGGGAGCGAGGGTCGACCCCTAGTCCCAGTAAATATGGATACACAAAAAACGGCCCAAGGCGACAACAATTTGAGGGGCCAGTTTAATAATAAAGAAAATGGTGTGGGTTGTCGAGAATCAACTGAGTTATCTTGGTGTCGTAAAACTCGTCTGTATACTGATGTTACAATACAAGGGGTTAAAGGTCGAATTCAAATTGACACTGGTGCCACTGATACATTCTTGGCAGAACACTGGTTTCTGGAAATCCCAGAGAATAAAAGACCTCAGTTGTATTTAGTTAAGGAACCTGTTAGCGCTTTTGGTGATAACAAACAAGAAGTAATCGGTTTTTGTTACTTGGAAGTCATGTTAAATGATAAATGTGTTCAGGCACCTGTTTACATCGTTGATTTGGAACTCTGGGATATGGGTGTACTCGGTCTGTCTAGCTCAGGGCCTCTAAATTGTAAAATTGATGCACATGCAGGGGTAATAGAAATGGATGGCAAAATAATCTCTTGTGATGATAAACCAAATAATGTCTCTAACCGGAAACCATACTTGATGAATATAAAGGTTGAAAGGGACACTATCATCCCCGCATGCAGTGAAACTAAAGTGGTAGGTAGAAAGGCCACTTCGCCAAAAGAAGGGCATGTAGGATTTCAGGGAAAATATCCCCAAGTCGCCAGTGTTAAGAGATTAACCCCATGTGTGATGCCACTTGAAAATGAGGAGCACCTCACTGCCATGGTCATGCCCACAAGGGCAACTCAGGCTTTCGAAGATGGCCTTGGGGTATGTCATGCTATAGTTAACCCTTGGAAACCTAGAATGCCCTTGCGGGTACTTAATGTAAATGAAACTGATCGACTGGTGAGGGCTGGGTCTGTTTTGGGAATTATGAGGGTTGATGATGGGGAAGTCAAGTCGTTTGATTTGTCCCAGTGCAGTAAGCTTACTGATACGGATGGGAATTTTGCAAATGATTGTAATGAAGGGAGAGATGTCAACAACTTCCCTACTGTTAATCCATATGAGGTAATCAGCGCCTGTGAATCTAAGGTACCTACTCATTTACTCGATTTATACAGGAGGAATACTGAAAACTTAGACCAAAAACAGAGACAACAATTTCCCCAATTGCTTGAAAAATCTGGTGATGTATTTAGTTGCAATGATAGAGATATTGGTAGAACAGCAACGATTAGACACAACATGGTTGTGGAAGGTAAGCCTGTCAGACAGAGGCCATACCGCACCCCCATTTGGAAACAGGAGGAGGTAGATAAACAGGTCAACGACCTTTTGGATAGGGGCTTGATTGAGGAGTCTACAAGTCCTTGGGCCTCCCCAGTGGTCTTAGTGAGCAAAAAGGACGGCTCGCAGCGCCTATGCATAGACTACAGGAAACTCAATGCCGTGACTGTAAAGGACAGTTTCCCCCTACCAAGGATTGATGATGCCTTGGAATCTCTCCATGGAGCCAAGTGGTTCTCGACCTTAGATTTACAGTCCGGGTATTGGCAGATTGAGTTAGAACCAAAATGCAAGCCTTATACTGCCTTTTGCACGAAAACTGGGTTGTACCAATGGAATGTGCTCCCCTTTGGTTTAACTAATGCCCCCAGTACATTTGAACGAATCATGGAGCGTTGTTTTAGTGGCTTATCCTGGAAGGTACTGCTATTGTACCTAGATGATGTAATCGTTTTCTCAAGGTCATTTGAGGAACAGTTGGCTCGGTTGGAAATGGTTTTCAATCGGTTGCGTCAGACTGGCCTTAAACTGAAACCAAACAAATGTGTTTTGTTCGCAACCACTGTTCAATTTCTGGGACATAAGGTCTCTGCGGATGGCGTTGCCACTGATTCAGAAAAGAATGAAGTCGTACAACAGTGGCCACCCCTAAGTCTGTGACTGAAGTGCGCGCTTTTCTTGGACTTACTTCGTATTATAGGCGTTTTGTGCAAAATTTTGCCGAGATAGCTCGACCCTTACATGACCTAACTAAGAAGAATGTTGTTTTTGATTGGTCAGAAAATTGTCAGCGTTCTTTCGACAGGTTAAAAACTGCATTGACGGAAGCCCCTGTTCTGGCTTTTCCATCTTCAGGTGACACCTTCATATTGGACACTGATGCTAGTGGCACAGGGATTGGTGCGGTTTTGTCCCAAGTGCAAGGTGGTGTCGAAAGACCTATAAGCTATGCAGGTAGAGTTTTGTCAGCTACAGAGCGCAAGTATTGCGTGACAAGGATGGAATTACTGGCTGTCATAAATTATGTCAAATACTACCGCCACTATTTGTTGGGTCAACAGTTTATCTTGAGAACTGACCATGCATCCTTAGTGTGGTTGATGAATTTCAAGAATCCAGAGGGACAACTTGCCCGTTGGATCGAATCACTACAACAGTTTGATTTTACTTTTGTTCATCGGCCTGGTTTGCGGCATTCTAATGCAGACGCACTAAGTCGTGCACCTGCATATAAATGCAAACAATGTGGGCAAATGCATGCTAGCACTGATATTTCCGAATATCGGCCGAAGGTAGATAAATCTAGTGGAAATTACTCTGGTTGTAATTCACCGACCAAGGAACATAAACCAGTGGAGGACACCAATATGGTGCTTGAGGTCGGGAATGATGCCCATTTGCCAATGGCAGTGCTGGGTCTGAAGTGAAATCCATTGCAATGGAAGGTCAAGGCTCGATTAGCAAGGACGAGGTTGAGGGCAATTATGGAATGAAAAAGCCATCCCATGTTGGTGCAGTGGTATCGGAACCAATTTGGACAACCAGGAGCTTCGTGATAAACAACATCAGGTCGCTGGCATGGAATTGCTGATTTCTGCTGCGGAATGTAAGGCAAAAAGGCCTACATGGGAGGATGTTTCCATGTTTTCTCATGAGGTGAAGGCTTGCTGGGCCTCTTTTGATCATTTGCGTGTTGTAAATGGGGTATTATATAGGTTATTTGAAACGGCTGATGGTTTACGTGTGAGATGGCATATGTTCCTTCATCCTTGTTATAGAGAGCACGTAATGCAGGAGCTGCATGCTACAAAAGTAGGGGTGCACCTTGGCATGGAGAAAACGTTGTCTAAGCTGCGCATGCGATATTTCTGGTATGGTATGACTTCAGATGTGAGGGCCTTTATAAGGGCTTGTGATATATGTGCATGCCGTCAGACAGTTTGCAGGCGCAGGAAGGCACCCCTACAGACATACATTGTGGGATGTCCAATGGAAAGGACAGCAATAGATATCTTGGGGCCATTTCCCGAAAGTTATCAAGGTAATAAGAAGGTATTGGTCTTTGCAGACTATTTCACAAGATGGATGGAGTGTGTACCAATAAAAGATGAGAAAGCATCAATGGTGGCAAGCGCACTGGTGGACAGCATTTTCTGTCGTTTCGGGATGCCTGCTGAGATACACTCTGACAGGGGAAGAGACTTTATCTCGTCTGTTTTTCGTGAGGTATGTTCCTTGTTGGGAACTTCTAAGACATACACGACCTCTCGTCGCCCACAAGGTGATGGTTTAGTTGAGAGACACATGAAGACGATTGTGGGATCTCTCAAAACTTATCTAGAGCCAAAGGCCCACCAACCTGCCTGGGATAAATACTTGCAAGGCCTACAGATCTGCTGTACATAACTGCACTGGAGAAAGTCCAAACATGATGATGCTTGGTTGTGAAGTGACTTTACCAGTCGACCTAATGTTTGAGGGTAGTGGTGATCTTCACAAAAAGGAGTCTGACTACGTTTCTACACTCAGGTCAAGATTGCAAGATGCACATGCTTGGGCTAGATAGAAGCTTAAAGCCAGTGCATGTACCCAGAAAAAACACTATGATAGGTATGTGGATAAACATGGGTTCAAAGTCGGGGACTTTGTTTGGCTAAAGAATGAGAGGAGGAGGAAGGGGCACGCTCCAAAATTGCAACTTAATTTTTAGGGTCCCTACCTAGTGATTGACAAAATCTCTGACGTTGTTTACCGCATACAACAAAGTGCCCGTAGTAAGTTCAAAGTTGTACATTATGAAAAGTTGAAGAAATATGAGGGAAAACCGATTGCTTCATGGTTGGAGCATGTTTCCCTGCCAACGTTGGAACAACGTATCCAGGATGGTATGCCTGAGAAGTCTGAAGAAGAATTATGTACTAGTACTATGCTGCATGATGATGAATCGACTGTGTTGCCGAAGGCAGATAATACGACTGATGATCACACCGCTGTGTCGCCAGCAACGACTGTGTTTGATGTGGATGACTTGTTCCCTGATCATCATGAACCACAACAAAAATCAGAACTAGAGCATGACACTGAGGACGAAGATGTCGCAGTCGCAGAATATACAACTGATGCCAAAACTAGAGGGACGTCATTGCAAGATTAGGACAATGTGGCTACAACGCGGTATCCACGATGAGAGCGAAAACCTGTGACATTCTATGGGTATGGACATGTAACCTAATTAGCAGCGACACGGACATATGCTATGTACTCTGTGAACATGAGTGAAATGGTTGACAGTGTGTTGACCGTTTGCTTTCTACCAACGGAGATGATGGTGATGACGATTATAGCAATGTTTACATGGACTTTGGTATTCATGTCATGGGACACGGAACTATTTTAGAATTGTTGACTATTGTTTGCTTCTTGATGATAGACACTGATCTCTCTTTCAGGTTAGATAAGTATGTAATTAGGAAATTTGCTTTTTTTTTAAAAGGCTCCCGTATTGGTTTTGCTGTGTTTTGCATGCCTTTTCTTACATATTTCAATTCTACAGGGTTACAGGACAGTTATTGTCAGGGAAGTCTCACTACTCTGTAAACGTTTTTTTACGTTTGGATGATCACCTCTATCATTCAACACAAACATACATGTGGTAGTTTGGTCTAGAAGGGGGAATGTGATGGAATTTGTCCATTGAGACATTCACATGTATTACCATTACTTATTACAGTTATATGTTATAGTTATGTATTAAACTTTCTAAGCGTTATTTAGTGATGTAAACCTGGTACATGCCTTTTTGAACTTATAGCCAATCAAAACAGGGTTCCGAGTCACCTGATCGGTTGGGTGACGTCACATGCACGCATGTACCCAGGATTTTTCAGAAGCAGCTCTGTACCTTGCTGAGGGTGGACGTGTATTTGTCGCCCTGCTGACTGTAATACACCGGCTTTGTACACTACCAAAACGTATTGTGTTGCATCATTCTTTCCATCCCTGCTTGGTTACGTTGAGTAGTCTCTAGATCTACATTGATCTGGATTACGTCTACAGGACTGTTTGCTGTAATTTTCACCCCCAGCCTAACCCGCATGCATTCGAACATGTGATCGGGGTTTGTTGTGCTCCGAATCGCGACACTACTGAATATTTTGCACGACAATATATATAATATATATATATATATATATATATATATATATATATATATATATATATATATATATATATATATATATATATATATATATATATATATATATATATATATATATATATGTGTGTGTGTGTGTGTGTGTGTGTGTGTGTGTGTGTGTGGCGTTTGTATACACACACATAGAAATACATTGCCCCACACTTTTGCGTATGCATACATACATACTAAAAAAAAAACGCGCACGCATATAGCGTATTCATTCATATATGTAGAATACATACATACATACATACATACATACATACATACATACATACATACATACATACATACATACATACATACATACATACATACATACATACATACATACATACATACATACATACATACATACATACATACATACATACATGAATACATGAATACATGAATACATGAATACATACATACATACATACATACATACATACATACATACATACATACATACATACATACATACATACATACATACATACATACATACATACATACATACATACATACATACATACATACATACATACATACATACATACATACATACATACATACATACATACATACATACATACATACATACATACATACATACATACATACATACATACATACATACATACATACATCAGACTTTGATACCGCTCGAAGATTTTACATCAAGCCTCGTTTTCGAGGCAGCTGCTGACGTTTACAGTATCTGACAGAGCTGCAGAATCTTATATACACAGCCTCTATCTGAGGAAGTATCGCTGTATCAGATCGAGGTTCTATATGTGAGAAATTTACTCAGCTCAGCACAGCTGCAAAAAGTTTATATATATCAGCCTCGATCTGATGATACAACTATACACAGCAAAATTTTACATAAAGTCTCGATCTGAGGGCACAGCTATAGCTGGGAAGTTTTATACACATACTCCGTGGGTAAATTTACATACAGACTCGTTCTAAAGAGAGCTATAGCTGAGAAGTTTTATACACAGATTCGGTGGGAAAATTTTACATACAAACTCGTTCTGAAGACACAGCACGCTGGGAAGTTTTATACACAGACTCGGTGGAAAAAATTTACATATACAAACTCGTTCTGAAGACACACCACGCTGGGAAGTCTTATACACAGACTCGGTTGGAAAATTTTACATACAGCCAGCTGGGAAGTTTTATACACAGACTCGGTTGGAAAATTTTACATACAGCTAGCTGGGAAGTTTTATACACAGACTCGGTTGGAAAATTTTACATACAGCCAGCTGCGAAGTTTTATACACAGACTCGGTGGGAAAATTTTACATACAGCTAGCTGGGAAGTTTTATACACAGACTCGGTTGGAAAATTTTACATACAGCCAGCTGGGAAGTTTTATACACAGACTCGGTGGGAAAATTTTACATACAGCTAGCTAGGAAGTTTTATACACAGACTCGGCGGGAAAATTTTACATACAGCTAGCTGGGAAGTTTTATACACAGACTCCATGGGACACTTTTACATACAGACTCGTCTTGGATTGAGTGTAATACCTGGTGATGCTTGTGCTCAGAAAGCGTGATTGAACTCTGCCCGGTATCGTACGCGGCTAGACCCTGGCAAGACGAAAGCCAATACACGCATAGTGCTGGCGCTTGTGCTATTAAAGTGCATTTGAACTTTCCGGTTTATTTTGATCTAGTAAGGTATAGCCACAACAATGATCGTGGTATTGCTATCAGGTGAGATCACCACTGATCTGGGCTGCTCGCAGCCTAGCCCTGTGTACATGTCTGTGTGTTCCCCCGGGTGTGTTCCCGGCGTTATACGGCCGGGAACACATAGACCTGTACGCAGGGCTACTCGTCAACCATACAACGGCATCAACCATACATCGATCGTTCACTGAGACCACTGCAGTCCGTCAGCTATGCAACGAACTTTCGCGGTCTACACAGTTACGAGAATAAAGACAAAAATTTAATACTGAAATCTTGGTGCAATAAACCCATGCACAATGATGGATGAAGGTAAATTTGAGTAAAAAAGACAGCAATTCTTGGACTTTACTCGGGGCATTTGACACAAGGAGCATGGAGGTACACGCGAGCATGTAGCTAAAGGACTAGTCAGTTGCATAGCCAGGGGGGTGGTGGATTCATGGGGGTCACCCTGTTTTTGACTTTGGTGATGGGAGCACCATGTTTTTGAAATGCCCAATAGGGGGGGGGGGGTCAGTGTGTTTTTCAAGTTCAACAAGGGCTCATACTTGCATAAAATGCATTGTGCCAGCCACAAATTTCAGCATTGAGTTGCATTTTCGGGTGCTCTTCGGGCACGTTACTTTAATAATATAAGACATTTTTTAGAGCCCTGTCCTAGTGCAAAACTTTATATATTTGACATATATGTATTTGAGGTATCTGTATGTTTAAAATTTTTCGGCGCGCCCTTGGGCGCATTTTTTTAAAATATCAAACATATTTTTCAGCATGCCCTTCATATGAAAAGCATGGCAAGTTCTTGATACTTTCTGTTTTCTCTATAAGAAGCAACATGCACTAATATTTCAATCACATTTTCCTTACAATAGTTTCTGGACATCTGCTTATGCATAAAGAGAGTTGGAATACATACAGCTCATTCAAAATACTGTACTCAAACTTTAGAATTGACACTTTTAAGTTCCTATCTTACAACTGACATGACACCAATTTCATTAAAACACAGAATGACTGATTGTTGAAAATATACCCCGAAAATTATATATATATATATATATATATATATATATATATATATATATATATATATATATATATATATATATATATATATATATATATATATATATATATATATATATATATATATATATATATATATATATATATATACTGAATTATTCAATTATATTCCACCTTTTGTTAACCTTTGTTTCACACAGGGGGGTCACCCTGTTTTTGAAAGTTGGAATGTGGGGTCACCCTGTTTTCGAAAGTTGGAATGGGGGGGGGGGTTTCAGCCACCTTTTGTCGTCAGCAAAAAATAATCCACCGCCCCCTAGACCGAAGACACTGACCAGTCCCTAATACAACGGTTGTGTTTACGAGAATTAGAAATGATCAGACACTCAAAACACCAGTAAATCAGCGACGCTCAACCGACAGAGTATATGAGATTCATTGAAGACGGCATGGAGCTAGGTCGCAAGAGATCTCTTTCTACCTCCATGCCATGTTCAATGAATCTCATATACTCTATCGGCTGAGTGTCGCTGATTGACTGGTGAATTGGAATATCTGATCATTTCTATTTTCTCGTAAACACAACCAAGTACCATGCTCTGTGTACCGCCATTCTCCTTGCGTTGAATGCCCCAAGGAAAGTCCAAGAATTACTGTCTTGTTGCACAAATTTGCCTTCATCCATCATAGTGCATGGGTTTATTGCACCAAAATTTCCGAATTAAATTTTTGTCTTTATTCTCTTAACTCTGTAGACCGCGAAAGTAGGTTGCACAGCCGACTGCAGTGACCTGCAGTGAACGAGCACTGTGTGGTCGACGCCTAGCGCATGTCCTTTCTTCTACGAACAGCCAAGATCAGTGGTGATCTCTCGTGATAGCAATACCACGGTCATTGTTGTCGCTAGCACAAAGTAAACCGGAAAGTTTAAATGCACTTTAATAGCACAAGCACCAGCACTATGCGTGTATTGGCTTTCGTCTTGCCAGGGTCTAGCCGCGTACGATACCGGGCAGAGTTCAATCACGCTTTCTGAGCACAAGCATCACCAGGTATTACACTCAATCCAAGACGAGTCTGTATGTAAAAGTTTCCCATGGAGTCTGTGTATAAAACTTCCCAGCTAGCTGTATGTAAAATTTTCCCGCCGAGTCTGTGTATAAAACTTCCCAGCTAGCTGTATGTAAAATTTTCCCACCGAGTCTGTGTATAAAACTTCGCAGCTGGCTGCATGTAAAAATTTCCAACCGAGTCTCTATATAAAACTTCCCAGCTAGCTGTATGTAAAATTTCCCACCAAGTCTGTGTATAAAACTTCCCAGCTGGCTGTGTCTTCAGAACGAGTTTGTATGTAAAATTTTCCCACCGAATCTGTGTATAAAACTTCTCAGCTATAGCTCTCTTCAAAACGAGTCTGCATGTAAAATTTACCAACGGAGTATGTGTATAAAACTTCCCAGCTATAGCTGTGTCCTCAGATCGAGACTGTATGTAAAATTTTGCTGTGTATAGTTGTATCATCAGATCGAGGCTGATATATATAAACTTTTTGCAGCTGTGCTGAGCTGAGTAAATTTCTCACATATAGAACCTCGATCTGATACAGCGATACTTCCTCAGATCGAGGCTGTGTATATAAGATTTTGCAGCGCTGTCAGATACTGTAAACGTCAGCAGCTGCCTCGAAAACGAGGCTTGATGTAACATCTCCGAGCGGTATCAAAGTCCGATGTATGTATGTATGTATGTATGTATGTATGTATGTATGTATGTATGTATGTATGTATGTATGTATGTATGTATGTATGTATGTATGTATGTATGTATGTATGTATGTATGTATGTATGTATGTATGTATGTATGTATGTATGTATGTATGTATGTATGTATGTATGTATGTATGTATGTATGTATGTATGTATGTATGTATGTATGTATGTATGTATGTATGTATGTATGTATGTATGTATGTATGTATATATGTATGTATTCTACATATATGAATGAATACGCTATATGCGTGCGCGCGTTTTTTTACTATGTATATGTATGCATACGCAAACGTGTGGGGCAATGTATCTCTATGTGTGTGTATACGTACGTACGTACGTAAGTACGTACGTACGTATGTATGTATGTATGTATGTATGTATGTATGTATGTATGTATGTATGTATGTATGTATGTATGTATGTATGTATGTATGTATGTATGTATGTATGTATGTATGTATGTATGTATGTATGTATGTATGTATGTATGTATGTATGTATGTATTCTACATGTATGAATGAATACGCTATATGCGTGCGCGTATTTTTTACTATGTATATGTATGCATACGCAAACGTGTGGGGCAATGTATCTGTATGTGTGTGTATACACACGCACACACACACACACACACACACACACACACACATATATATATATATATATATATATATATATATATATATATATTATATATATATATATATATATATATATATATATATAATTCCTCTCTATTAAACATTTTCCATCTTTTCTATCTCTAAAAAAAGCTTGATTGTGTAATTAATTTTTTACATTTGGCGCCTGGTACACGTCATTCCTTCCATTCAGAGGTCACATTAGCAGGTCAAATTGTTGTGTTGCGTAATTGCTAAAAATTTCTAGTCTGTTTACTCGATATCCAACATTCTGTGAAGCGTACTACTGTTAATGAACCTGTTGTAAAACAGCTAGGCGACTGATACCGTATGTTGTGGGTTCGAATCCGATTGAATACTATATGAATTTTCTACCCTGGGTAGGTAACACTGCTGGTGGACAGAATTGTCCCCGAGGTTATCGTTCGCCCAGTTAAAGCGATGAAATTCGTTTCTTCGCTTCGATAAAGTGTGTATGTGCGATGTATGATAGTGAGCATGCGTGCGTGAGTGCTTCACGAACTCTACAACGTGTTGAGCGGCCTCAGTCAGAAAATGTAACAAATTAGCCGGCTATTGAACCACTCTTTTTTGGGAGTGGAGATTTAGCCGACTGGTTCTGTCTGTGGCCTTTCAGCTAGGCGACTGATGCCGTATGTTGTGGGTTCGAATCCGATTGAACACTATCCGAATTTTCTACCCTGGGTAGGTAACACTGCTGGTGGACAGAATTGTCCCCGAGGTTATCGTTCGCCCAGTTAAAGCGATGAATTCGTTTCTTCGCTTCGATAAAGTGTGTATGTGCGATGTATGATAGTGAGCATGCGTGCGTGAGTGCTTCACGAACTCTACAACGTGTTGAGCGGCCTCAGTCAGAAAAATGTAACAACTTAGCCGGCTATTGAACCACTCTTTATTGGGAGTGGAGATTTAGCCGACTGGTTCGTTTTAATTGTTTCACATTTTGAGCTTGAAATTCTTCTAAATGATCGATACAAATAACAGTTCAAAGAGTCTGACTGGAATTTTAAGAGTAAAATACGGCAAACATAACTTGTCGAACGATCAAATTTCAATGTTCACCGTGGCACACAAGCGCTCACTGTTATCAATAGCGTGTGGGACACACAAGCACAGATTAAAGGCTGCACGCAAAAAAAATGACTTTCTAAATAAACTTAAGGATTGAAAACAGGGAACAGGGAATGTCCGGTGAGAAACACTACTGGCAAAAACGTCTCTGAAAATGTTAACTGTTTAATTGGCTCCGCTGCGCGCGCAGTTACGTTTGGTTCGATCATGGTAGCCCCAGTGGCCATGCATGGCCACAGCGCGCGGCGACCGTGTATCGAACCACACGTAACTGGGAGCGCCGACGTCGCCCGTTGTCAATGTTTTTGCTCCGTTGATGACAAACTCCTCTTCCGGATAATAACAATCATCCTCACACTAATATAAGTAAATGCAATTTTCTTTGTCGTATTTGTACATCGTAATGTGATCCATTTTCGATAACTAGCATCGAACCAAAGTGAATGAAATCTTTAGACGGCGATTTCTGTGGTTACAAACAAAAGTAGCTTCGGGTCAAAGTTGGTAAAAACTCATTAACATAAAGAAATGGCATAATGTTTTTTGTATTGCACTGCAGTGCAAATACCGTTAAAAAACTTACGCGCGCGCTTCGATGCAAGAAAAGTGTGGTACATAATAATGTAATATTGATTTTTTATTATCCGGGTACATATGTAATATTGATTCTTTATTATCAGGAAGAGCACTTTGTCGTCAGAGAAGCAAAAAGACAACGGCGACGTCGGCGCAGCCACAGAAACGTGTTGTTGATTCACGGTGGGCGCAGTGGCCATGCAGAGCCACGTCAGCCATCGTGTATGGAGCCACACGTAACTGTGGACGCGGCGGAGCGAATTAAACAGTTGACATCTTCAGCGCAGAGAGAGTTTTGCCAGTACTTTTCTCACTGAACATTCCTTGTTATCAATCTTTAAGAATGTTTAGAACCTCATATTGTGTGCAGTTTACTCTTTGTTTGTGTGTCCTACACGCTTTTGATAACCAGTGAGCGCTTGTGTGCCGTGGCAAAGACAGAAATTTGATACATTAAGTTGCGTTTGCCGTATATCACTCTTAAACTTCACGTGAAAATCGTTAGAGTGTTATTTGTATCGATTATTTAGGAGAATTTCACGCTCAAAATGTGAAAAGTTCTCTTCGTTTTACTGTATAGGGCTTATGTAAATGTGCAACGTATGTGTGAGCCATCGCGAGCAGAATTCGAGCTCTTCGTTGCGACGTTCCTCTGAGGTCATCTTTGATAAACAAGTAAACAATAGTTTAGCCAATCAAGAAAGAAGGTGTAGCGGCGTTGACTAATGAAAAGTGAAAGCTGATTCAATGCCTCGTTACAGTGATGTCAATGTTATATAACTCCACAAGGTCGAAGTGAAGCTTATGGCAGACAAGTAGTACGCACGACCAATCGTAGATTCTCTCGATGAATCATGCAATAAAAGATAGAACATATGAAATAATAACAGGACCACATGGCCTGTGAGTGCAAGCGCGCCGTACTAGCGGTATTTGCACTCGTGCTGCGGTTTATCGGCTGTACAGTCACTCGCTTCGCTCGTGAAAGGACTGCCGCCGAATACACTAAATCACTAGTGCAAATACTGCTAATACGGTGCGCTTGCACACACCGGTCATAGGGTTTGTACGTCATATTCTCCGTTTTCCGTATTTTAGAAGTCCCATAGAATGTAGTTGTATTTTTTGCAAGGTTGTGCCTTTATAACAACTATATCCGAAAGCGACATAGCAATTCTGTCGCCCGAGATATAGTCTTCGACTGCAGGACTTGTTTCTTTCCATTTGCCGATTCCTGCTTCTTCATGGGTACGTTTGACGACGTGATTGTGGGGTACGTGAACGACGAAAAAATCGTGTTTAAAAACTTGCAACAATGGCAACGTCATGACTCTAATAATGAAAAAAATCTGCAAAATTCCTTTGCTCAAAGCTCTATGGCTTGCCTACGGAACCGGACCTAGTCCGACAACGTTGTACAGAAACAATGTTTTTAACGCCAACCTTTTTTTCCTAGATTACTCAACCTTGCCTTACAGGAAACATTACTCGGTTGATCTTCGACATTGTTCGGCAATGGTCGGTTACCCATAGGTAGAAGGTATTATTTGTACTCGGATAGACACGATTCAAACACCGGAGGAAATCAGATAGGGATCGTGACTGCTCAGTTACATCTTCGCTTGTCAATGTTGTTACATCTGAAGATATTTCAATTCACAAAAGGTGAAACAGCCCAAACTGCGGTCAAATTTAATAAGTAAGCTTAGCCATAACTGTCAATTTTACTTGTGGTCAGCTAAACATAAGCCTGCCGCTCCGGACAGCGATGTCAGTTCTTTTCACAGTGGCTTTGCTCTACGTCGTCTATTTTACATAGGTCGATCTCTGATTCACATTTTGGAAATGGCATTGTCACTGTGTCAATCACTCAAATAGTGCAAGCTTTGAAAATGCGGACACTGACTGCACAATTATTAAAAATCCGATCATGGAGGTAACTGCGTGTTACCACATTACATGTTCAGGACAAAAGACACTGACGTGCAGACAAAGAAACTAGGACGGACGTGAAAAACTTAAGTAACTTGAGTTTTTTTTTTAAAACACTCATTACCACCAGACAAAACGCTACATTTACAAATCTCTAAGTAGTTTCCCAGTCTCCCCATCATGGAAAGGAACTGACGAGTGAACAAAAGAGAGTAATAGATCTAGAGCCAGCCTTATTCATCAGCTTATCCATATTAACGAGGACCAGTAGCACCTCCATTGAATTGAGTTCTCCTCCCAGCAACTGAGGGAAACCGTACTTGATAATCTGATGTCATAGCTAACCTGCCATCACACTAATTTATGTGACTACATACACAGCAAGGTTGACCGGTCATTTTCTGGCGGTACTTTTTCTCATGATATTTTAAATAATTGTGACATTAACTGTCTCCGCGATGCGATTTTCACCTCGTAGAAATTTGGTTAGGAATCCTAACTGCTAAGAGCACAAAATTAGTTTTAAACCTGTTCGTGCTGCACGTAATTGAGTGATATCTGGTACCACACCTGATTTTAATAAAATTTCTATGCAGTGGATGAGCTTTGTCAGACATTATAGTTCTGGATTTGTTTTTCATTGATTTCATGTTCATGTCATCAAAACTAGGCAATGATATGCCTAGAATATTCCTAGCTGCTTCGATGACACTATTTATCTGATTTTCATCAGAGGAGGCAATATACCATCCCAGTAGGAAATACAATGACAAATTATAGACTCAACCATTGATCTGTAAAACATATGATAAAGGTTCCCTGATACTTCAAATGTATGCAACTGAATTACGCAAAAATATTTTTGTTGACATTTGTGATTTAACTTATTAATGTGGCCGGACATCACAAGAAACCATGTATTTTCATTTTTTGTTTTCTTTACATTTAGAAACTACCACCACACCATGTAAACTATCTGCTCACTTCTTGCTTATAGATTGTGTCCTGATCTGCTGTAATGAGGCCAGCTAAAACCTTAAATTTGTAAAGATTATCATTACTGTCCTCATGCATAGGAGTACACTCAGATGAGTCCAGACGTGAACTGAATATGCTCACGTGTTTTACAACAGGTTCATTAACAGTAGTACGCTTCACAGAATGTTGGATATGGAGTAAACAGACTAGAAAATTTTAGCAATTACGCAACACAACAACTTGACCTGCTAATGTGACCTCTGAATGGAAGAAATGACGTGTACCAGGCGCCAAATGTAAAAAAATTAATTTACACAATCAAGCTTTTTTAGAGATAGAAAAGATGGAAAATGTATATATAGAGAGGAATTATATATATATATATATATATATATATATATATATATATATATATATATATATATGTGTGTGTGTGTGTGTGTGTGTGTGTGTGTGTGTGTGTGTGTGTGTGCGTGTGTATACACACACATACAGATACATTGCCCCACACGTTTGCGTATGCATACATATACATAGTATAACAATTCGCGCACGCATATAGCGTATACATTCTTACAAACAAAACAATACAAAATAAATTTTGTATCTTTGTCATAGTATCCTGAAATATATATATAATGGATTACACTTGAATGCAGCAGAATCCTGCGATGGATGAACAATGGATTCTTAAAAATGTTCCGTATCCGACAGAATCCATTGCTTGATTGCTAGTGGACTCCGGTGGAATAAATAATGTAAATTGTAGTATTCTGGTAGATTCTTGAAGTATCCAGAACAAAATACAGAAGAATCCTTAATGGATTCTTCACTTTTGGCACAATGAGTTCTTTTGGTAATTAACTCACTTCCTTTTGTTGTAATCATGGTTATGTTCTCTCTGATGTTAATCTTTTAGATGATGATAATCATTTTTTTTTTCAGTTCTTCTCACGCTACAACATATTGGATTGATCACTGTTTATCCACAGTTCAGGGGCACAATGCCATCTCTGGTGTAATAAATTCTTTAACAATCTTCAACACTTTGAGCTTGATCATGACACTTTTGTAGTTAGTGTAAATGGCATCTAGCTAAACCTAGTCATCTTGAGTCGTATCGTGTAAAGTGTGATGATTTTCTGAACAATCTTGTCTTTCTAAATGAGTGATGTAAACTACGCATTCGAGTCACTGTAATGATATCAAGTTATTATATAATAATATTGTTTATACCACTCCAGGACATGTGACCTATTGTTCTTGCCATCCATTTCTCCCTGAAATCATGACTGACACCTGTTATTCTCATGCAAATTAGTAACCAGTCACACTTTTATTCATATGTGAATAAGTAATCACCACACTTTATGAAAGAAAATCATTATCATATCAATAAAAGTGTAGTGATTACTCATTTAAATATGAAAAAAGTATGACTGATTACTAATTTGCATGAGAACAATAGGTCAAGTCGAGATGTCTAAAGCATTCACACACATTCAATAACACAATGAAGACAATTTGTTCAACTGATATATTATAGTATCACAATTTATAATTCAATTTCAACTTTCTTTGGACCATGCTCAATTTAAGCAACATGATTTGTTGATGAAGACTGTCCATCTTTAGATTCGGCGTCTTCTTAGGTGGGACCAATCCTGTCTGTTTTGTCACATTGTTTTGTCGCAACTTGAGAAACTGGTTTACTTACAGATTCCTCTGAGTTAACACTAGATGGAGGTGATAGTAATATATTCGACACATGCTTTTGTAGTGCAGTAGACATACATTTGAGGCGCGTAAACCGTCATCTGATCTGGGACCTGTTTTTTCTTTGATAAGCTGCTCATCGAATCCCTGATGGAACAGAGATGTTGCCGCATTCACCTGAAATTATCAAACACAAGACATATGTGACAAATATCATGGAAATAAGTACAGCCTTTTTGTAACGTTTGTGGAATAGTCGAAAGAAATTTTGCGATACTGCCGCACACAAAAAAAATTATTTTGGTCAATGAATTTATTTTATAACTTTACAGAATTCGTTTTGTGTATAAATATTTTAGTAAAAGAATAAATTACCTTGCCAGAATGTCCAGTGTGCTGGCCTTCTGTCCAAGCAATCTTTCACATTTGCTTTGTGTAAAGACGTATATTTTCTGGCTTGAGAACTTGATTATCCCTTGGCAAGGGTTATCGATAGTACAATCTCGTCCGGTGGTATCATCGCCCAGTACTTGTTTTATATAAAGTTGAAGTACACATCGTGGATTTTATGCGCTCCGTAGTAGCGGCTGCTCTTATAGGGCAGTTTGCCCGTGTAAAATCCACTTTGGTTGTTTTTACATGGCCGTCCATGGACCTCTAGGAAGTCTCTTGGGTCATCAGATCAGACAAGTTGACAAGGTCCATCTTGACCAGTCGAAAACACGAAAATGGCATTGAAAGCCTGATGCATCCACGAGGCAATCACATGCATGTACAGATTGAATTCCTTCTCGCTAGCCAATAGCCGATAAGATAGAGTAAGGCAAGCCATTTTATTTAACCAATCAGACTAAAACAGTTTCCTTCTACACAGGTGCATTATACCACTCTGTAGCCCTTATTCAAATGCGGATTTGCAGTTGACCTGGAGCCCTTTTCCTACTTGTCTGGGATAGGTCATTCTTCCCAACTTGCATGCCAGGTGCGAAGGCCTCGTGATTTTTACAAGTTCCGGACCATAAGTGTGGTGATTAACATCTGTAACAGCTCACCTAAGAGGTTGCGCTTAACTATACAAATAGCCTATCTCGGGAAGCTGAAATGAGCATTCCTCAATCAAATAAGAAGAGGAATTTTAATGTTTTAAGTTGAAATGATTTTGTAAAAGCAACCCATGATGAAGCAAGAAGTGCTTTTAAGCTGTGGGTTACTTTTTCAAAACCAAGACAAGGCCACATTTGTCGTGAAATGCAAACTACTAGAGCTCATTTTAAGTATGCCTTGCGCTAGTGTAAAAATACTGCATGTACAGCTCAGGCAGACGCCTTGCTGCTGACCTGATTAATAAGAATGATATTCAGTTTTGGAAGCATGTTGAACAACAGTCTTCTAGTCGTGTCTCACTTGCTAACACAGTAAGGGGAGCCACTTGTCATAAAGACATGGCGTACATGTGGCATGACCACTTTAAAAATTGTTCTCTTCGGTCAGGACAGAGTGCAATAAATCATTTGTAGAAGACGCTTTATTGATTGTTAAGCCATCTAATTGAATGTTTACAGTTATGGATATCAAATGTGCTATGAAAAGCTGTACAATAGTAAGTCATTTGGACTTGATGGTATCTCATTTGAACATCTTGTATATGCTGTTGATAGACTTGCTGTTTTTTAAACAATTATTTTTCAATGCTTGTATGACTCATGGGTACCTGCCTCCAAGTATGATTTCCACTGTCTTGGTGCCTATTATTAAAGATAAAGCTGGTGATGTGGCTGACAAGAGTAACTACAGACACATTGCTCTATCCTGTTTTCTCCAAGGTTTTTAGTTTGGCTTTAAGGCTAAACATTACGCAGACCAGTGTATTTATCTTCTGAAGGAAGTAATCCAGTTTTGTAAATCTCATAAGAGTCCCATGTTTTTGTATTGTATGGATTCTTCTGAAGCTTTCGATCGTGCAAACCGTTAGGTACTTTTTCAGAAACGTATTTTAAGAGGAATCCCACATCATTGTATAGCTAATTGCCTGTTGGTACAGATATCAGCAAATTTGTATCAAATTGGGATCCGTTGTATCCCCTGTTTGTAATGTTTTAAACGGTGTTCGACAAGGAGGCATTCTCTCGCCACTTTTGTTAACGTTTAAGTATTTGATGAGCTGAGCTCTCGTTTGTCAACTTGTATAATTGGTTGTTTATTTGGTGGTTGAATTTAAATTATATTTGCTATGCTGATGATTTAACTATTTTAGGTCGTTCAAGCAAAGGCTTGCAAAACTAATCTATGTCTTTGAGATCTATGCTAGCAAAACGATATTTTGTATAATCAGACAAAAACTGTCTGTATGATTATTCCTAGTGGGTTTAAACTTTTGAATTTGCCCGTTGTTCATCTTAATGGGTTGAATCTCACTTTTGTAAATTGATACAAGTATCTTGGTGTTTTTGTTCTAAATAGTTTTATGGATGATGATGACATCAGCAGACAAGTTCGTTTACTTTATATGCGTGGCAACTTTCTTTTTAGAAAATTTGCATATTGCTTGGTCAAGTTAAAGTTAAGTTATCCAAGTCTTTTTGTACAAATTTATATTGTTCTCATCTTTGGTCAAGTATTAAATTAAGTTCATACAGCAAAATTCGTGTTGCATACAACAACTGTTTTAGACGGCTTTTTAATCTCATTCGATGATGTCGTGCTAGCACTATTCTCCAGAATTGGAGATTAAAGAAACTACAGAAACGGCCTCTTCTGCGTCATATCTGGACATTTTACTGGAATTTGACTCTAATGGTCACCTTTCTAATAGGCTATCTGACAAGAGAGGTGATTTCAACTTTAGTATAATCAATTTTACACACCTCATCAGTAATATTCCATTTTCCCTTCATCTGTCTGATGATTACAGGATGCATGAAACTTAAGTAACAATTACCATTACTTTGTACTTGAAGTAATTTTGTTA
Organism: Ptychodera flava; assembly: GCF_041260155.1. NCBI lineage: Eukaryota > Metazoa > Hemichordata > Enteropneusta > Ptychoderidae > Ptychodera > Ptychodera flava. Next base: position 15,731,184 of record NW_027248278.1, read on the forward strand.
TTATTTATAACGCTCTTCTTTAGCATCGAGCACTGTAATTTCCCACGAGGACATCTGTATACTTCGATATATATATATATATATATATATATATATATATATATATATATATATATATATATATATATATATATATATATATATATATATATATATATATATATATATATATATATATATATATATATATATATATATATATATATATATATATATATATATATATATATATATATATATATATATATATACAGAAAATTAGAGATAGAGAGATATTTATTTTATTTTTTATTTATAAATCGGGCTCAGGCCAATAGACGTAAATAAAACAAATGAAAAAATTGTACTGTATGACGTCATCGGACATTTCTGTTAGAGCCGGATTCAAAGGGTTAATGTGAACAATTGCACATTGTACTACCGTTTTTTTCATTTGTTTTATTGTACGTCTATTGGCCTTGAGCCTGATTTAAATAATAAAAAATTAAAATCAAATAAATATCTCTCTATCTCTCTATCTCTCTGTATATATATATATATATATATATATATATATATATATATATATATATATATATATATATATATATATATATATATATATATAATATCGAAGTATACAGTTTTCCTTGAGGGAAAATACAGTGCTCGATGCTAAAGAAGAGCGTTATAAATAAAAACAAAATCACTTCAAGTACAAAGTAATGGCTATTGTTACTTAAGTTTCATGCATCCTGCAATCATCAGACAGATGAAGTGAAAGTAATCAGTATACATATCTATGAGTTTTGAGCTAGCATTACTTTCACTTCATCTGTGTGATGATTGCAGGATGCATGAAACGTAACTAACAGATATCATTATTTGTACTTCAAGTAATTTATATATATATATATATATATATATATATATATATATATATATATATATATATATATATATATATATATATATATATATATATGTGTGTGTGTGTGTGTGTGTGTGTGTCTGTGTGTCTGTGTCTGTCTGTGTGTCTGTCTGTGTGTGTGTGTGTGTAGTCAAAAGTAATTAAACAGGTAAATTCACTCCGACGGAAATGAATGCAGCAATGATGTAAAGTAACGTCAAACAAGTGCCAGCAATAGACCATTATTGGTTCTCTATGATTGTGTAATATGAATGATGAAGATATGACATCAGCAGGATTAGTTTATAACAATAATATACAGCAAAGAAATAACATCATCAAAATCTCCTAGGTGTCCATCAGTTATTACCAAGACGACTGTTTCAGGGATTTGAAAACAATACAGTCAACTGTCTTGGCTCCCTAAGCAGTACTGATCAGATACCACCACACCTCAAGTTATTCTGAGTCCGATGTTATAAATGATGTAAAATCTCCTAGGTGTTCATTAGTTGTTTACCAAGGCGACTGTTTCGGGAATTTGAAAAAAATACAGTCAACTGCCTTGGCTCCCCAATCAGTACTGATCAGGCCACCACCACACCTTAAGTTATTCTAAGTCTTATGTTATATATGATGTCTTCGGTGTTACATTGAATTTTTCAAAAAGCTGAGGATGGCTTGACATAGCTTTATATATATATATAAATATATATATATATATATAAATATATATATATATATATATATATATATATATATATATATATATATATATATATATATATATATATATATATATATATATATATATATATATATATATATATATCACAAATACTTCAAGTATAAAGTAATAAAATCTGTTACTTCAGATTCATGGATCCTGCAGTCAATATAGATGATTGAAGATGCATGAAACTTAAGTAACAGATTTCATTACTTTGTAATTGAAGTATTCTTGTTATTATTTATAACACTCTGCCTAGCATCGAGCACTGTAGTTTTCCACAAGGACATCATTCTGTACATTTAGAAAATACAGCTAGATACTCTTTTTGTGTGTTTCTGTACATAGGCCAATCATAACAATGCCTTCAGTATGGTTTCAGAATATCAGTTTCAACGATAAGAAATAATTCTTCAAACATGTCAAGCAATTTACCAGGCTTTGAAGAGAATTACCTGAAGATGTGTTTTTATTTGCTTGAAATAACAACAATATAAATATTCTGCAAAAGATATTATCGTAAATATTACATGAATGACATGTCATTTAACTACATTTAACTAAATATAAATCTAAGAAAACTCATCAATGAAACATACTTCTGACATTGTTAGTTTTTGCATAAAAATAGCAAATGTTTCGTATGGGACAGAATGTGACTTCTAAAAATTGTTTGACAATAATAAAGATGGTACTTTTCAAAGGCAAATTTACTTTATGTTTTAGTATTACAATATAACAATTCCCAACTAATAATTTTCAAAAACTAATTGAAGGTAATGAATGACCGTGTTTTGAGTCAAATAGTATATTACATTTAATAGTTTCATAATCTGATTTCTGGCATTCATGCAACACCTGTGAAACTGGTGTTTGTGGATAAATATAACTATTTAATTGTGGTCCAGGGTTAGTGGATGTGAATATATATACCACGTCACTTTGATCAGTTTGAAGATGTCCAGACTGTCCTGGTGAACAGCGATATGGTTGACTCAGACCTCATTTGCGTAAGTGAATCAGTTATTTCTATTCTTGCAACTGCTTACGCTCTGGTATCTTTACATAAACTCAGTTCCTCGGCGACATATCGTTAAAATGACTGGTCAGTCGAACAAGTTTGAGACGTTTTGTCGACGATCTTCTTACATGCTGTAACCATGTCTTCAGCACCATCGCACCTTCATCTTTCTTAGTACTTCTTCTTTTAGTGGGAACTGGCGTTACATATCAACAGTATCACTACTTGTATTCTCTGGCAGCATCTCCTCATATTCTGCTTCTGATTCTGCATCGCAATCATGTACCTGCAAAAATGAAACTTACATTACATCTACATCAAATGGGAAACTCATTTTTACTAGCTAGATTCAGTTCTTTCATTAAACAGATGTTAGAAACCATAAAATTTCACTCAAGGGATTTAATAATTATAATGTTATTTAAAATATGAGAAATAGCCATATAATATTGTGAGAACTGTTACAGAAAAGGTGCAAGGACAAACTCGTGGCAGGTAAAAATGACATTTTCTTGCTGTCTGAACCTAGAGGAAAGAAATTTGCCACAATTAGCTTTGGAATATTTTACCATTAAAGAATCAGTTTCATGTGTGCCTATTGTAATTAAAACTTTACATGTTTTACAGACTTCAAATACTACTAAAGATTGGTTAAAGGCTGCCAGGGAATTTGAACAACGATGGAACTTTCGTCACTTGGTGCCCTGGCTGGAAAGCATGTATTTATAAGACAACCACCAAACAGCGGCAGTACTTATTATAATTTTAAGCACACCTTCAGCATTGTTTTAATGGCTCTTGTTGATGAAAAGTTTAAATTTAGTTATGTAGATGTAGGATGCCTGGGTCGCATCCGTGATGATGGCGTGTATAGGGCATGCACACTATCATCTGCTTTGGCATCAAATGATTGAAATTTACCAGAGCCAGCGTATCTTCCGGGTACAAGTGTGAAGTTGCCGTACATGATTGTGGCTGATGATGCCTTTCCGGTAAAAAATATCTCATGAAACCATACCCTAATCGAAACCTTCCCGTAGAGAGATTTGTGTTTAACTTCAGGAGAAGGTCACGTGACCGTACGAAGTTTGTGTACATCGGCTCCTAAAATGTTGCAAAATTTTCAGTTATCACTATGACATTTTGTGTTAAATAAAGTGCAAAAGCTAAATAAGCGGAGCTGACATAATGGGTATCAATATTGAAGCGTGCAGAGCAGTAGTTAGAGGTTTTTGCCACCCATAAGTTGGCGTTCTGTGTCACTCGATCGCTACTCGCCTTACTCTAGGTGGACCCTGGTCAACGAAGTATACTACAGGTGTGTATGCAGCTTCATTGTTTTCAGCTATGTACTGCTTGCTGTGTATGGTCTGGTCATTGCTCTTCAATGCTTGCAAACGTGGTTGGAAAACTCTGGCAGAATTGACATGCAAGTTGGCATTGACAAGTTCGTACTCTGTTCACAAAAACAAGTCGCTGCAGATGAACTTCAACGTTAAGTTTTGTGACAACTGTCGCATGCATAAGAGCCAGTGTGCGAAATTAACGTCGGTCCGACGGTCCGAGACCGACAGATTTCTTATCTGGCCGAAAGTTTTTAGCAACATGTCGGTCCTTATGACAGATGATGACTGACTCTGAATCATGTGATTCTGACTTGAATGTCATGCACCTATCAATGTTTTCCACCGTGGGAGTGCGGAGCACCAGGGAATATTGATTGCACTTCGCGTCATGGTTGTGGGGATTTCAATCTCTGTGGTATGCCAGACCGGGGGGTTGACAATGTCGCAACATAGTAATTTTTTTCTTGCGACTTTTAGCAGTTACGAAGAGTCTAATCCCTCCGATCGACGCGCATAGCAAGGTGCAGCTGATTATATTCAGATCATTATGAATTACGTCCGTGCATGCAGATTCTAGCAATGGAATGGATTGATTTTGGTGCAACAATGCGATACAATATTATAATAATACTGTCTAGTGAATGTGACCCCGGTAATGTTAGCATATCTGTGTCATAAGACAACAACACCTAGTATCACTTCACTAGTTCCACACTTTAAGTGTTCGGAATATACATGTGCACAAATGTACACAATACAGCCCTTCATTTTATCAAACTGACTCCGATTTCTTTGCTTTGATTTTCCATTGAAGCGTTCAAAACATAAACGGTTCATAGAAGAGTTTAAGACAAAAACCTGCGACGAGAACAGTGCTGTCGATTAAACATATTTGGTTTTGAACATGGAGGTATTTTTACCTCTATGGTTTTGAACTACGCTTGATACAAGGACTAGATGTAACACGACAGCCAAATTGTGCTACCTGCAGTCGACAGTCAAGTTCACGTTTTGCTGCATTTGTGGACCGCTAGAGCATCTTCCTTGCTCGTTGGTCTTTCACTAGAGTTCACAAGGCCGACTGATACCACGATATATCGACGTGATAATGAGTGGACATTTTATAAAACATAGCGGCCTTATCATAACAGTTGTTTCGAGTTGCACGATCCGTCGTGTATACTCTCAGAGGCCGAGAGTAGGGCTTCAAATTGTTTCGATGTATACCATTTTACGACAGGCATGCAAAACTCACCGTCATCCTGGGCTGTAGGCCGAAATGTCGCAAAAAATACGTCTTTTAAGATTTTAAGGTATCATTAACTGATTAACCGATTAACTGATTATCTGATCGTGGTTTTCAGCAATATCGAGTGTCTGTCAAACTTTTCAGAGTCATTTTAATAACTTTAAGCTTTCAAAGGGCGATGAGACCCAACAATCGCTCAGGCAAAACTTTCAATCAGAAAATCTGTATTCATTTCCGCGAGTGGCGACGTGTGCCATTCATATTGTCTACAATTTCTATAATCGAGAAAAGTTACGATACTTGTCCTTTTAACGTATACGTTATCTGTTTCTTCATGAATGCAACAGAGGCCACATTTAAGCATATTTATTTTTTGAAAAAAATTGAAAGTAATCCATACGTCATATCAAAACACATAACAGGTATTTTCTCCCTTCTGTTTCACATTACAATAAAAAAGCCATAGTGATCAATGTTTGCATAAACAATCATCCATACACTCCTCTTACTCATGACTGTTTTTGTAAGCTATTCACTCACTCTTCTACCACTCGCGTTGGCTAATTTCAGAAGCGATTTTCAGCTCGCCGACCATTTTCAAATCACAATATTACATGCTCTGGTGTAGTGTACAATTGTACAAAGCAATGTAGAGAACAACACCCCATAGAAAGTCATGAGAGACAAACTTTCGCGGTTTCATCAGCCACATGTAGCCAGTGCATGAGCCTGTATTCCCCGGCCCCTGGGTGTTTGATATCGTTTTATAGTCCGATAGTGGGGGATTTGACATGGCTAGAAAAAAAATGTCAAACTCCTCTGTTAGTCCAATCGTCCCGCCCCCGTGGTGGAAAACATTGATGAATGTGTGCACATGACAGTGAGGATGATGAGGGCTGTCATCGTTTTCATATTCCAGCTAATGTAGATGAATGATTTATGAACATTCACTTACACTATTCTGCAATTTATGTGAACAATAGTCCATTCAGAGAATACTTACTGACTCTATTGATAAAAACATGAAAAATTGAATATTACAACATTCAAAAGCATAGTATTGGTGGAGAAGTTTATTTTAATGGTCATTAACAACTGCATTTATTGAGGACCGGCAGCTTTCTGTAAGGACCTGAAGCTTTGGCTTGGTGCAGGCCCTTATGACCTGAAGCTATTTTCTCTTAATTTCGCACACTGATAAGAGCCAATCGTCTCCCTGACGGTACTGGTAACCACCCTCGAAGAAGTATTGTAAAATTCCTTTCATACAAAGTCCGCTTAGCAATTTTACAGAAAGGATGAGCATTTCTAAGTTACAAAGTTAAAGGAGATTTTTCTCCCTTTAATAGTCCGTGCGTAAACTCCATATCTACAAGCCATTGAAGTCGGGAAGAGAGGTACATTAATATATGACACGTTACTTGTAGAGGGAGAAAGTTTCAAATTCGACGAGGTAACACAGAACATTGCATAGTTATAGAGGTTCGGCCAGGCCTAAACTACAAGACAGACGAAGTGAGTGAAATAACGGGGAAAGCAAAACTGTCATTGGTCTCATGGAATGCAAATGGACTAAAGAAATATATTAACTATTACCAAATCCTTAACTTTTTGTATAATTATGATAAAGTCGGTATTTATGAAAGTTTTGCAAAAAGTGTCACTGAGTTTGATTCGTTTCTGCTGGGTTATACCACTTATTGGAAATGTCGACAAAGACGTTTAAATATTGGTAAATTTTCAGGTGGTGTGAGCGATTTTATCATATCTCATCTACTACCATATGTAAAAGAGTTAAAAGCATTGTAATACAGTCTTTCTTGTGTTATGTAAAGGAGCTTACACAGTCGTATTATTGGTGTTATAATAGGATTTGTGGATGTTTCGCCGGAGGGCTCACCAATTTATAACGATGGGGAACCGGGTGGACTCACGCGCCTAGAAAATGGTTTAGAAGAAATTGTTGATAAGTGTAGTAAGTCATGATTTAATATTAGCTGGGGATTTTAATGCTCGAACGGCAAATTTACAGGATTATATAAGTAATGAGCCCGATAATAATGTGCATGGCTTGTTTGATCATGGAATAGGTTATTTTGATCAAGAAAGAAAAACAAAAGATGAACATGTAAATAATTACAAAAAAACCCTTACAGAATGTTGTTGGAAATCAGAAATACCTATATTAAATGGTCGTTTGGTTGGTGATAAAGATAGAGAATTTACGTGTACAGCAAACCAAGGAGCAAGCACTGTTGATTATATAATAGCGTCAACATCTCTCTTTGAATGCATTGACAATTTTGTTTTAGATACTGCCGACTTTTCAGACCATTTTCCCGTTCACTGTGAGTTATCTTTTTTTGTAAATACTGACAAATATTTGGACACTAGCAGGAACAATAGTGTTTCACCTTATTATAGATATTCATGGAAACCTGATATAACTGACTCAGTTATTAAAAATTTGCAGAGCGATAAAACACTGCAGCTTCTACGAGAATTTGCAATAAAAATCGAAAGTAAAAATGTAAATGGTGCGCTTTATTTATTTGATGTTATCATATCTGAGGCATGTGGAGATCTCAACATGCCAGAAAATGCCAAGACATTTTGACCGGTTGACCTCGCTGTTAATTTTATGCAGGAAATTACAATAACAATGCTTGGTCGAATGACGCAGTGCCTTGAGGGTGGGATCGCCAGTGGTATATGGGGAGGAGTACCTTCCCGATGGTGATAAGTGGTGCAGATTACCGTCGCCTAGGTGACTGGCGTATACGCGTGCCAAAAGACACCTATGGTTGATTTCCTGTTGACCAGTCGGATGGCAGAGTTGCAAATACCTGGACTGAACCATTTGGTTTTTTGTGGGTGTCGGTGGTACTTTGACAATATAAGTAAAGATGCACATATATTGAGTTTATTGTCTTGTTTATGAGCGGCCAGTATTTCCAACAGCATAAATTATGTGCATTTGCCCTTGAAGGAATAAATAATTTTCGAATAAAACATCGCGAATGTAACTACATTCCTTAAGCTCGACGTACACTTAAGTGCCCCAAAGAACCATGAAATCGCCCGACTTTCGATTGAAGAGATGAGTTTTGCCAAACCGCGTATACAGAAAAAGTGGCAGATGACTTTATTTTTAGAATCATAGACAGTATAGCGAGATGTAAAAAATGTGAAACAGGCTCCCCACCTAACTATCTAAATGTTTTTGTGTCGAGTTTGTGTTTGATTCGTTTCGAAAATGTGTTCCTACATTCTTATCCGATTGTTTGTGTTAATGAAATGTTTGTTTCGCTTTGGATATTTGTAGAGAAGTTTGGATTAGTGTGTACGGTAATGTTTTGTTTGTGTGGGGAAAGCTTATGGCGAGACACAGCCGGACCTATGTTGTTACAAAAGTTGATAGAGTCGCCCTTTGACGCTTGCGTTTCGAAACCCGAGTGTGGTTTCTCATCAGTCGCAGTGTAGATTCTTTCCTTAGTTTGTGTTTGTGAAAATTTATTTTAATGCATTTTAGTGGTCTTGCTTTCCGATTAGCGAGGCAAGTATATTAATTTTGGTCACGTTGTGAGTCCGTTTGGTGGTTCGGTTTGTTTGTTCTATATTTCTTTACTTCGGTAAATTTTGTTTTGACTGGTGTGTCTTTTAGATTTTGCGGAGGTTTGTGAATTTTTAGGCAATAAGTACCACTGCGGGGTACGGATTTTATGTTTATTGGATCAAGATACTTACAAGTATCCTGGTTGATGTGCTTGTTCTCGTACATTTTAATTAATAGTTCGTTTACTTTGTTTACTGTTTGTTCTGGCTTGTTGTGTTATAATACTGAGTGTTACGTAATTGCCTTTCGCATTCGAGTACGTAATCGTTTGTGTTGACAATAACGAAAAACCGACCCTTGTCGAAGGGTTATTTTCCCAAAATTTGTCCATTGTTTGCAAGCTGGTTTATCGCGACATGTTTTGTTTCCTTGTTTGAAAGGGTATCTCTAGAAGTGCGAGTTTAGAAGCTTCAGATAGCTTTCAAGTTTTTGTTTTTTGTTGTTCGTGGAGTCCAATTTGACTTTTCTTTGAATTGGTGTTGCGATTGTTTGTGTCTCACGATGTAGCGTAGTCACATTATACGACTTTATTTGTTGAAATCCTGAGGTGGTTTTATTCTATTGTTGTTTGTTGGTGTCCGAATGAATTTTAAGGCTTTTGCCTAGTACTATTTTTCGGAGTTTCATAGTTTGAGCGATGATAGGTTGTTGTTGAATTTCATGTTGTTGTCGGCTTTTCTTTGGAAATAGCTGATTTATTTCCACGGCCATGTTTTCTGTTACGTTACTGTGATTGTTTATTTTGTATTTAATGTTGTGTTTCAGTTGTTTGTTATGTGTACGATTTTTGTTATTTCTTTTAAGTGTTTGTGTGTTCTATGTCATTTTATCGTATTTTTTGTTGTTCTCTTTTTGGAGTATTTGGTGGCCCTGAAAAGGGCCGCTTGGTATGGGTTTTTGTTAGCGCTTGGCGCGTTTGTTTTGACGATGAGCCTAGCTTTTTTATGCTTCTTTTCGCCGATTCTATGTGCTTGGTGAGTAGGTGTTTGCCGCCTTCTTGTCACTGTGTGTGCGTACATGGATAGTCTGCATAGCACTTGAATGTGGTCTCGATTTTGATCAAACTATTACTGTAGCTATAGATGGGCTACATTCAGAACGGGCAGCGACGGGCAGTAATTAGTAGGCAAAACAGGTGGTTTTTACCGTGGGCAGAACTCGGTGCAATGATACTGAACATTAATAGTAAGCCTGTCACCTTGAAGGTAATGCTGTAGGTGAAACAAGGACTTCAAACGCACGATGGTACAAACAACACCACAAGTGAAACGTACACATAGAAATACACGCGTTCCTACGTTGTGCCCACCCGGGCAACGCGATTAAAATATGACTGATACTGCTGGATAGTGTTAATTGGGTCGGTAAACAGTCAATTTATAGTTTAATTGACTACCTGGGTGATTGGCAGGTCGTGTCCAACGACGCATATGCAAAGCAGGCCAAAAGACAAAAGCCCCCAGAGTTATTGACAGCTGGCCAGGGGTCACCATGAATAGGTAATGAAGCTTCACTATGCAGAAACTGCGTAGTCAAGCCCTTCTTAACCGGTCAAAACGTCTTGGCATTTTCCCTCATGAAATCACAAGTTAATGGCAGCAACTTGGGATCAACAAGAAATAAAGTTGAACCCTGATAGGATGAGGATTGTAAAGTCCTGAGGAATTGCAAATTGTCCTTTTGCAGAAATTTCGTAATTCAAACAAAGTTGCCGATTACAAACTGGCAAGAAATCAGTTTAAAAGTCTGTGTAAAACCAAACTTAAGTTGTACCACAATAAACCAAAAAATACTGTTGAGCAGTGCAAAAATTCCCAGGGTTTCTGTCGTACTGTGAAGAGGTTGCGTTGCTACACTTGTGGGACTCAGTCAAATATACCACCTTCTAATTAAACAACTGTTGCATGTTGAAGGAAAAATTCAAATAGATCACGTCTTCAGTGCATCCACTCAGAGCGATTTACATAACCATGATCGGGAATGTTTATAATGCGATGGAATTCTCCACCTGCTGTAAAAAAGTAATTTCAGAGGCCGAAGTATTAGAAGCCATCAAACGTTTTCCAAATAACAAAGCCCTTGGTCCGGATGGTTTTGTTGCAGAAATATTTAAACACTCTGTAAAAATTTTAGTTCCATTGCTATGTCAACTTTTCAATATTATACTTGACTCTGGTGTTTACCACGAAGAATGGTGTAAGGGGATTATTTGTTCTTTGCATAAGAAAGGGTCTACAAGAGATGTAAACAACTACTGGGGCATTTTTGTCATCTGTATGCAGCAAATTTTTCACAGAAAGAATTTGCACACTCTACTTGTCAAATTGGCATCTGAAAACACTTATTACTGAAGCACAGGCAGAGTTCAGGAAAGGTTTTTCTCACATTCCTGGCCACTGGGTGTGCGGGATCGACGGTGTGGGAAAAATTGATCCCACACTCTCAGAAATCGTCCCACACCCTGCAGTAAATATTACACGAGCTCTGATTGGATGATGAACAGTCGATTTCGTTCCATGCACAAAATGTTATCCAATGGCACGACGAGTAACACACGGTGGCATGCGACAGAGATGTCACGATTTTTGATAATATTGTACGTGTCAAATGTGAATTTAACGCATTTTGTGGTCATGTGAGAAAAAGAATCTCACACACCAAGGACCTGGCATCAGATTTCTCACACTCGTTTGGGATATTTTGTCTCACACGAGCCGCAGGCTCGTGTGAGACAAAATATCCCAAAATCTCCAATCGACCAAACTTTCTCTTTGCAAGATTTCGTGCAATAGTATATTTCTATCAGAGAAGGTCGTTTTTGTGTAGCTTTTGTCGGCTTCTCAAAAGCTTTTGACAGAGTCAATCACGACATGTTGCGGCACAGTCTGATTTCGTATGATATACACGGAAAAGTGTTGAATGCATTACGTTTTTTTCACTCGCAGGGCAAATCTTGTATAAGATGTCAGCAAGGCCTCACTGAATATTTAAATTGTGAGGTTGGTACAAGACAAGGTTGCATGCTCAGTCCTTTTTTATTTTCACTTTTATAAAATAAGTTAAAAAACTATATGAATAACGAAACTACAGGTGGCATTTACATAATTCAGGATTTCCCATCACTGGGCATTCTTATGCACGCAGATGATATTTCTGATGCAGCTGACTTGCCGATCCGACTACAGCGCAAATTAAACCAGCTGGAGAAATTTCGTGAACACTTGGCCATGGAAGTAAACTTGTCTAAATCAGAAATTGTTGTTGTTTTTCGTAATGGAGGGTACTTGAGAGCGTATGAGAATTGGAGTTTCCGTGGCGAAAAAAGTCGAAAGTGTGAAACATTACAATTACTTGGGATTGATTTTTTCCTCCAGGTTATCCTGGTCCCCTGCAAAAAGAAATCTTGCTGCAAAAGGTGTAAAGAGTCTCTACTCAATTCAATCTGTGATTCGTAAACCTTTGGGAATGTCTATTGCAAGCGTTTTCAAATCATTTGATGCAATTATTGTTCCTGCTGTTTGTTACGGGAGCGAAGTGTGGGGATATGAATTTTCAGAATGTATTGAGCGTGTGAAATTAAGTTTTGAAATTTTTTAATAGGGATTAACAAGCTGTTCAAGGGGAGTTTGGAAGGTTACCATTATGCTGTTATTACTTTTTTTGTTAAAATTGCCGAAATGAATGAGGCTAGATACCCTACAGCATGTTACAATATGCTTAAACGTTTAGATGATGCAGGTAGAACTACTTGGGCTACACATGTCAAAAATCTTCTCTTTAGATATGGTTTTGGAGTTGTTTGGTTTGACCAACAAGTTGGAAATACACAGCATTTCTATTATTTATTTTCAAGATTAAAAGATTGCTGTAAGTAATGGTAATATGAAATAATAATGTCACCAAAATTAAGTCTCTTCAGTAAGTATAAGTCACTACGTAAGCCAGAGAAATATTTAAGTTGTCTTAATAACTGCGATAAAAGTGCCTTTGCAAAATTTCGTTTCTCAAATCACAAATTAAATATTGAAGTGGGGCGTCACTTAAATTTCGCCTTGCCACAGAGAGTCTGTATGTATTGTAAAAATGTTAAACGTATTTGTGTTATTGAAAATGAATTTTACTTTTTATTTATTTGCTCTTTATATGATGATATTAGAATCAAATACTTACCCTGTAATTGAACATCCGTCAGAAGACAGACTTCTGGAAATGTTTTCGTCACAGAGTTGCATGAAACGTGTCAGTTTGCAATTTATTTAAGAAAAGCTTTCATCACACGAGAATCAATCGTCGCTTCATAACAACATGATTCACTGTAATATTCTTTTTTTCAACAATTTTGCATGTTGTAATGTATTGTTTTCGTTATGTATCTTGTGTCACTGACAATCTCCTTTTGTGTATATTTTGTAGCTAAGATGTACGATTGGCATGGGACCTGTACCTAAATAAACTGAACATTTGAGCCTTTGTTTGACTGCAGCTATCGAGGGCAAGGAGAGTTGTAAAGAATACTTTTGGTATCCTTGCAACCAGATTTAGAGTTTCCTTGCTTCAATAAACCTATCCCCAGAAACTGTTGAGGTGGTGGTGTTAACGTGTTGTGCTTTGCATAATTATCTAATGCCCATTCAACTGCAAACTCTGTATACACACCACCAGGGTCAAGAGATATAGTTGATCATGCCACTTATGACATACGTGATGGAAGTTGGCGCAATGAAAGTGGCCGTATGATGAGTCTACAAAGGCATCCACCATCAAGGGGAACAGAGGGGGCAAATCATGTAAGAAATACTTTGTGTGAATATTTCAATAATGAAGGTGTTGTAGAGTGGCAATAATAAACAAACTTAAAAGTTAATAAACGGCATTATTACGTATGTATTGCTGTATTTCATGTTGTAGGTGAAAATGCCCGTATTTTTACATGTTGACATGCAAATTAGCAAAAAAACAAAATCAATATGCAAATTGAAATAATTAAGGTTGACAGGAAGTACATTTTTTGTTAATATCTTTCTAAATATATAAAAATAGACGACTTTATATGTTTATCCTGACAATTTGGACTGAAACAGTTGTTTTCAATGTTTCACATTGCTAGTTAAGTATTGAATCCATTTGAAACTATATTTTGTTCTAGTTTTGTTAAAAATTTATCTATTGCACTTTAACAATAGCTTTTCTTGTAATATGAAATCCAAATTTGTGATGTGCGTACTCTAGCTGTGTGTTATAGAACATTCTCAACCACAAGCAGATGAAGATATCTATAGAAAATTTACAAATGAACATGTGTATGCTAGCTCAGCCATTCATAGACCTCGTTTTATAATGTCATTGATCCGGATCACTGGAATTTATTACTGCATATTCATGGACTTTGCGACACTTTTTTGCTAAATTCAAGGAACATATCTAATGATAACAGAGTGCTATGGCCTTATGCAACATTTTGACGGACACTGGATTTATTTTAACGAATAATATGGCACATTCTGCTGTACGTTTAACTTGCTTTACTCGTGAAAATATTGCAACAAAATATGCAGCATCAGTCATTAAAATAAATCTAGTATTCGTGAAAATGCCGCATGAGGCCAAAGTATTAGACTGGCAAGGAAATTTAACTTTGAGTCTACAAGATCTAGCTGATAGGCATTCTCCTCGAAATCAGTACCCTATTCTAATAAACCAAATTTAATACAACTGAAGTAGCATGGCATGTGACACAATCCATAAATCTGATCTCTTTTAAAAGAGCAACCTGTGACTTGCGACAATATTTTTTGAAATAATACACATGAAATAAAACAATTCGGTTTCGATAGACCTTTCTCTTGACTAGCTGTGATTGGTTTCAATGAGAAGAAACTTTATATCTCGTGCCAAAAACACTGACATTTTTCAAATTAAACCTACTGTCCTCATGATTTGAAATTTCATAATGACATAATGACCTTTCACCTTACAAGATCATGGAAAGTACAAGGCCTGTTTCAGTATTCCCGGTCCTTTCAAAGATATTTGAGAAACACGTACATAGTCATCTATACGGGTTCTTAAAACCTATGGTTAATGACTCACAGTCAGGTTTTCGAAAAGGTTTCTCATGTGAGAAAGTTTTATGTAAATGGTTCAAACCTGGTCTAAGGCTATGGATAATGGTGATCTAAACGGTGTAATTTTTATAAATTTACGCAAAGCTTTTTACCTGGTGAACCATAATGTGCTTCTTAAAAAGCTTAAAATCTATAATTTTGATATAACATCCATAAACTGGTTTCATTCATATCTATCAAATAGGAAACAAGTTGTGTGTTTTCAAGATCAATTTCTTATGCTTTACCGATATCTACTGGGGTTCCTCAAGGTAGCATACTTGGGCCCCTTTTTTTCATATTGTTTATTAATGATTTTCCTTTAGCTGTCAACAACATCATTGAAATGTATGCCGATGATTCTACAATCATGGCAATAGGAAAGAACCTGGCAGAAATTGAAAAAAACACTCAATGATGATCTTGAATCAGTAAGACATTTGTGCATGCAAAATAAAATGGTTATAAATACAAGTAAAACTAAGACCATTCTTATGACCACACATCAGAGATTGTCATGTCTACCAAGTAATGTTCTTCATTGTAAACGTGGTCAGAATATTTTAGAGTCTGTAAATGAAGAAAAACTTCTGGGTATAGTGGTAGATCAAAACTTGAACTGGGAGTCAAATACTGATTCAATTTATAAAAAGGTCAATTCACGTATAGCTCTACTTAGACGTATAATACGGTATTTACCATTAAGTACTAGACGAACATATTAAAATGCATATATACTTCTCCATTTGGACTATTGCTGTAGTGCATGGGAAACTAGTGCAAATATAAAGAAGTTATTCAAATTACAGAAACGCGCTGTGCGAGTTATGATGGGCACTAAGTATAATTATCCGACCAAGCGACTTTTTAGATCATTACATATTATGCCTTTATCTGATAGAATTTTATACAAAAATATGTGTTTAGTTTTTAAATCCTTGAAAGGTATAGTTATAGGCCCCATTGTATATGACGGAAATGTTCCAATATGTCAGTCAGTGTCATAACCGTGTGACAAGAGCTAGCTCCCAAAATAAGCTTGATATCCCTAGAGCCAAATTGAATGTTTTTAAAACACATGGTCAGTACAGGGAGCTATTGAATGGAATAAGTTGGAAACAGAAGTCAAATCTTTTGAGACAATTGTCTCTTTTAAAAGCAATTATTTAAAACAATATTGGGCAGAATTTCTTGCTTTTCCTGTTAAATGTGGCAGTTGTTTATGTGGTTATTTGTATTTTCACTCTTGAAAATTGTTTTTGTGGTTTTGTATATATTTGTTGTTATGTCGAGGGCCCTAGAGGAGATAAACTCTCTCTAGAGTTTTACCAGGCTACCCTCATTAAAGAAAGCCAAATAAAACTAAGATAAAATAAAAATCTGCATATCAGCACTATTTATCATTACTTCTCAACAGACTGTGGAACAGTGGACATAACATACCTGACTTATCGACACTGACGACGATTTCTGGCATCAAAGCCTCCCTCAATACCTTGTCATTGTATTGCTTCATTGAAACATCCCATAGTGCCTGTCGTTCTCTAGCTGTACTCTTAAATTAACTTGTCTACTTCATCATCTGACCGTGTATCGATTTGGCAGTTGTTTTGTAATTTGAATAATATACGAGTACGTTCATGATATGTAAGAGTTGAATAGCTGCCCTTTTTCTGTCATTCTAAAGCCCCTATAATTGATTTCTTTACAACCCTAAAAGATTCTATTTCAATTTCCAGAAAACTGAGTTACAGTAATTTCAATAAACAAGTAAACTATAAATCACGGTATGCTCCTATAAACGAACGAGCTCCCGACTCGATTGATGTTGTCTATCTCAATGTGCTCTACAAACTTAAACGTACTTTCACTAAAGATGAAATGTGTGAAATTTAGCTGAAATGTGTGAAATTTAGCTGAAATGATGGAGAAGAAGATTTTAAGGTGGCTGGAAAGGGGATTTTTGATCGCAAAGCTTCATGTCATTAAATTTTATTTCTTCAAAGTTAGAGTAAAGATACAAACTTAAAAATCTCAGTATTTGGTACTCATGCATTGAATTTCATATGGAAAAAAATTGTAAGTATGTCACAAGATTTAGAATGTGACACCATTTAATTTGATAATTAACAAATCATTAATTTCTTACAATGTTCAAATACAAAATCTAATCAGCAATTTTTCCCTGGTTTTTGTACAAAAATATATCCCAAGGCAATCGATAATGCTTTATTGGGTACAGTTTTCGCGTTGATGTCCCCCTTCTGCTAATAATCATCGGAAATATATGGATGCAAATCAATATCAGGACAACTAAGTTTGACGGCCAATAGCATGAGAAATAGCCTTCTTAGAAATAGTCCTGTTGCTTTGTCCAACATAATCCCCGAAATACAATGAAAAAAATTCCTTTGTCTACCTTGTTTTGCGATGACATTTCAATTTTTTAAACTGTAAAAAAATACCAAGTTGGCCAAAAATCGCTGTTTACAGCCTGTTTTCTCCCCATTTTCATCGACAAAATGGCAGTGGTTCTCAGCTGCTGTGGCTTTCTTTCAAGACTCCCTAGCAAGTGATTTTGAAGTTAAATATGGCAGCCTTAAATCGCTGTCAATGGCAATGCTTGATATGAAAATGCATATACTAATAGCTTGCTTGTCTGCTGTGTCTATCTCTGCACATGGCTAAGGCAACCATCTTATTGTGCATGCGTAGAGTCCCTCACTCATGCAACAACAAACAGTGGACTAGCGTGGTTCACAGCGTGAGACTTAGTGCGTTAATTAACTTTTACAGGGTTACATTGTGGCTATGTAACAAGTACGGCCAAAGGAGGAGGAAAGAGAGCGCAAAAAAACTTTTAAAACTTTGTCCAAAGCCAGTCGCAAGGAAAAATTGCAAAGACAACTCAACCATTGCA
The DNA here is from genome assembly GCF_041260155.1 of Ptychodera flava. Classification (NCBI taxonomy): domain Eukaryota; kingdom Metazoa; phylum Hemichordata; class Enteropneusta; family Ptychoderidae; genus Ptychodera; species Ptychodera flava. Next base: position 15,749,059 of record NW_027248278.1, read on the forward strand.
AGGAATGCAGACGTACCGATACAGAAACCCTTCGACGTTCAGTTAAAATGGAATGTTTGTTCAGGAGATATAAAGGTAACAGTGCATTTTAAAAAAATCAAATATGGCCAACAAATCACTTGAGAGATTCTTATGCCTTTCACAAACTTGAAAGCACTCGCCCTGAAGATGATAATTGTAAAATCTTTGCTCAAATGGTCTGCTGGTTCTGGAGAAGAAGATTTTTAACAATAAAATTAAATTTTCACAAAATCAAATATACGCGACAATCCACGTAAGCGATCCTGATATGTTTTGCAAACTTGAAAGTACTATGACTACGGATGATATGTGCAGAACGTCAGTTCAATCAATATGTTGCTTCAGGAGAAGAAGATTTTTAAATATAAAAATATTTTCGAAAATTCAAGTATGGCAGCCTAACCATGTGATCGACTATAATCTTTCTCAAACTTGAAAGTACTTGCACTAAGAATGATACAAGTAAAATTTCAGTTCAATCGGTGCGTTCGTTCTGGAGAAGAAGATATTTAGTCCTGTGGATCCAGTGGGTTCCAAAGTACTAATGTGATGGTGCGGTGTATGTTCTATATAGTGTGCTGTATGCCGTGAATGGAGGTATCTCAAAAATGGTTCAATAACTTTTTTCTAAAATTTGGTCTAATGGTCACTCGGGCAATTATCTCAAACGGTCTTTTTTCTATTTTTGATTGAATCATTTTAAAGTCACTTTTTTAGCTTTTTGATGAAAATCTGTTTTTTCAATTTGTCCTCAAAACCACTGATTTGATCATTTTGATGTTTGGCATGGGTGTTCTTATAGTTGAAATGCCGTCAGAAATATTCAAGGTTTGGTGATGCATACGTTTTATAATTTTCAAATTATAATGTTATCCATTTTTAGTTTATATTTAGTTGATTTTAGTCAATTTCGCTAAAGCTGTCGTCTGCGCATGCGCACAAGTAAAGGACAAAATCTTAGTTGAAGAATCGAAATGGACGCCATCTTTTTTCTCGGTCTGGTCAGATTTTTTACGTTGTAAGCATTTCAATTTGTATTTGAATGTGTTTCATCAACATGAAGTTGACAGTGTTGGTACTTTTGTCGCCGACATGTATTAAGGTGGTTGGAAAGGCTATTTTTGCACCAATTCTTTTCTCAGAGTTAATGTCAAGTTTCAAGTGTTAGAATCAAGATATTTAGTTCAAATTTTCAGGATAACTCCCTTAGTTAATATTTTCTCCAAAGAATATAAAAATTGTATATTTGCAGCCATGATTTTGAAATATGACACCAGTAAATATTAAAATTTAATTTTTCATATTTTTTTACATATTCGAATTTAATAATAATTGGATAGTATAAATATTACCAAATTAGTTATAAATATGTTGACACTATTTATTGTAAGATTTGTACGGCAGGATTTGTAAATAAAATTTGTTTTTATGATTTTACATGGGTTTATATATCAAAAAATTATTAAAATTCTTTCAAATTTCAAAATGTTCGTTTTCAAAAAGGACTTCAAATACAGGAAAATTGTGCCGTACAAATCTTATCTGTAACCTTGTTAATAGGCTGTAAAAATTCCATGTCCATATCTCATTTCAAAGTTGGATTAAATTGGTATACAATTATGTAGGAAAACTGTTATTCTGTCAAAAATGTTGAAAACAAGCCATATTTGCACCCCTCTCTTGAAGTCATAGAGCAGTTTTTTTGGTTAATCTCACTTTTGACACCTCTTTGACACTCAAAGAATCTAAAAATGCATTTACAATAGCAGTCACTCACTCTGAATGCCAGCCACCACCTTGTCAAACTTTCCTGAAAAACAGCAAATAATGACTTTCCCTTTTCAAACATTTCATTAAAGCTAGGGGACCTCTACCATAGTTAATACACTAAGGACTCCCCAACTTCTTCTTATTTGGTCACTTTTTCAGAAGTTTTAACAGGCTATAACTTTGCAATGCCTTTGTGCCCAAATGTCTAGTTTTTTTATTCCACAGAGAATGTTGACTACTTTTATATTTAATAGTTTTGTTGAAATTTATAACTGACGCTCTAGCCTTTCCAACCACCTTAAGGTACGAAAGATGCTTTGGTCGACTGAAAAATGAGTGCCTTCATAGGCGATAATTTCCTGGTACTGGCTAATCTATTTTTTGTGTTAGACATATAAGTTCTACAGAGGAAGGCAATCCAATGACCCATAGTAGATCAGGGCCATGCTGAATATGCGCATGCGCATGTGACAAGTTAGCGTTATTTTGCGAGGACTGAATGTGAGTTGCAGATGCATATTGTTTCTCAGTCTTGTCCGATTTTCACGTTTTAAACATTTTCGCGTGTATTTGATGATGTCTCGTAAATATGAAGTTGACAGTGATGGTACTTTTGTCGGTTTCGCGTATTTTTGGCAGAAAAAAGGTTCCTTCGATCGACTGAAGAATGATGGCCTCTGTACATGGTACTACCCCGGTACCAGCGAATCCATTTCTTTGGCGACAAACCTGTAAGTTCTACCGAGGAAGGCAAATCCACCGGCCCGTAATATAGAGCTGGGTCAGAGTGAGACCACGCTTAGTATGCGCATGCGCATATAACAAGTTAGTGTTGTTTCTCTGTGGAGGACATGCCGTCCTTACGACACAGCCATAACTTTTGAATTTTCTGTTGCTTATTTTGGTAGTTTCGTTAGTTGTTTGTTGATTTTGACATCACTGTTGACTTCGGTTGAAAAAGACAGTGTGCCTATATGTTGATCGATTTACCTAGGAAGTTCGTTCATTTCAGAATCATGACATGATCCGACATGGACATTTGGCATGATCGGCATGATCATACATGATCCGAGATTGCACTTTAGCGCTGTCACGATAAGTAATGTTGTTTGTTTCACTGTTGTTACCTATATTTCCACTAAAAACATCAGAATTCCCTCGTGGCTACATGCACTGGCATGATGTAATTGTCAACATCACTATGCTTGAATGTAGTAGACTCTCATACTATGAATACATCGACTGCATAGTACATAATTATGTGTGCAAGTTAATCCGTATCATATCAAAACATTTTTGTATAACGACGTTTGAGCTGCCCGAAACCAGAATTTGTAGTTTTACAAGAAAGTTATCTTCATGTACAACTCAGTTCTACCGTGAACAAAATGCAAGATGCGTTGTTATAACTTTTGTGAATAGCAGCATATTATAATACTTTGTATCTATCACTGTATCAGAAAGCCAGAAGAAAACAACCAGTCAGAGAAACTTTGGTCAGGATGATGCTCTCCAATTTTAATATTTGTATCTTGGCACACACCAGATACTCATAACTGTCGACAACATTTAGATATCGGTTTTTATTATATGTAGATTGCTTTTCACCATGTTGTATGTCCTTCCCTGCATTACGTTATTCAAAATCAAATTTTGTTTTTGCCCACAAGCACTTGAGGGGTAAGCTTTATTTTGTCCCACAGATTACGATGCACTGTTGACCTACAGTCTCCAAGCTTGCTTTCATTGAACATGTATTGTAGATAGGGTAGGTGTACACTCCAAATACTAAGTACATTTTGTGGTGAGTGTAACAAGCAAATAGTTTTTAGTCAATGGCCAAAATTTATTTTCTATTCCATGAAAATAGATACATGTGTAATCAATGCCAACAATCCAGTTTAAGTAATTTGTTTAGATTAGCCATTGTATATTATGGTAAAATAGTTTGTTGCTAATTTTTCTCCCTTCTGCATTATATAAGTTCACCATTTCCTGTTTTAGAAGTTGTTGATCCTATTGAGTCCCATGTTTTAATTCACTTTTACACATATCAAAGCTGTTAATACTTAGATTCCAAATGTTACGCTGGAACAGTAACCAACCAGTTCAAATAACTTTCATTTATGTCCAAAAATTTGACTTTTTGACAAACTTAACATTTATTGCAATTAACAAACACTAAGGAGGTACAGAGGACGTCGGTGCCCCCGGGCCCCATGTTAAAGATTAATTGGTATTTTGTGAAAGACGGCTATCCCGGCCAAACCAAGTGATCGATCGTCATGCATTTTGCATACCTGAACGCACTTGCACGAACGATAAGGTGTGTATTGTTTAAGCTTAAGTGCTCTGTTGCACGTAGAGAAGAAGATTTTTCAAAAAAAATTAATTGTGAGTTATGCAAAATCTTATATGATGGCAAAAGCACATGACCGATCCAATTGCCTTTCGCAAACTTGCAAATGTTCGCAAAGTGCTGAAAATCCAAAATGGAAGCCAAGGTCACGTGACCGAACATAATTTTAACGCATAAACCTGTCCTGCAAATCTTTGATTGTGGAAAAAATTTGCTACGATTTTGACTCATTTGAATAAATTGTGCGTAAATTTATCAAACATTTCATAACAATTTCATAACATATTGCTATACACTGCTGACGAAAATGCGTATCATGTACCATAAACTTACTCTCAACAAAGTCCATTCATTCGACATACAAACAACATCTGTGTCTGTCAAGAATAACATGACGCGACTTCCTTCCTACAAAAAATACTTATTGAAGTCAGTTTAAAGTCACAGACTCAATGAAAATATTGTCCCTGGTTGCATCGGTGAATAGCAATAAATGTGAGTGTCAAACATTCCTCGGAGTGGTTGTTTTAACGCCCTACGGTACATAGTACTTATTGTTCCCTAAATGATATCTGATATAATTAGTGTGATGATCTCTGAGGATAGGTGTTTTTCCTTACACGGATCAAAGATTGCAATGAAAGGTTAAACCGACTGAATTTATATCGAGTTAATATTCGATTGTATTGAGCTTATCTCATAAAAGTGTTTACTGAGACTGATGAAAATTTCCAGTTACCTCTGAAGATGAATTCATTGGCATTGCCGAGTGAACCCTTGTCTCATGAGATTAAAACGCTTTCTGTGATTTTGTGTATTTGTGTGTTTCTGTGTTTCTATGAATCTCCTTCTGTGGGTAAATTTGTTTTCGTGATTGTTTGTTGAAACTAGGCCTAGTGATATATGCAAGGCATGATATCGCTATCACATTTGGTTGAGGAACAAAGGGTCCTATTATTAATTGTGAGATATATCCGGGCCTTGTATCATTGCTGAGCTTTAATGGTTGATCGCACTCGACCCGAATGTAAGCAAGGTTTAATTTAGATAGGTTTGTGTTAACAGGCAAACGTAAAGGTTAAATATTGATAGCTCAGATATCTCTTACATTAGAATGTTGTTTAAATAGGCTGCCGTAAAAATGACATCTCTTCTAGCGCTATCACATTAAAGTTCCATTAGCTGTATCTTCTGGCGATTTTTCCGTTAGTTTTGATTGAAATGATCACTGGCTCATGTTGAATAGCATGCCAAATAATAGAGAATCGCATATTATTCGGAAACATTACGTGCCCTACAACTAAGTAACATGTGATTTTACAACGAAAATTTCAATTTTTGTCCGGACAGAAAATACAAACTGTTGACACGCGAATTGCAATGTCGGCATTCTTCTGCACCTGCGCGAGTTATTTACAGCATTTTCAAATAAATATTCATTACTTATGCCCGGTACTTACGTCGTAGTCCATTGTCCGAGCACGTTGCGTAGCCAGATGTCTGGCAATCCACGACGCAATGTTGTTTTGATCCGACAATAAACGTGAACTTGTACATCTGGCGTGATCGCGGCGTCACCATATCTGCGTTCTCCCCACCAGCACGCTGAGCACGCCAGACGTCAACAAACGAGCTCGGAAGGGCAATACGTTTAGCAGTTTTATGTGGCTGTAACATCACTAATCATGTTTGTTTCTTCGTAAAACAACATTTTGCAACAAATATGAGCCTCCAACTTGGAATTTCCGAGGTAAAAAATGGTCAAAAGTTACAAATAATGGCCCTTTAAGTTAGCCATCCTCACTTTACCAAGGTCAGGCAAGTATAAGCTTGACTGGATGCCCGGTTCAAAACATGCTGATACTGCACAATGAAAATAGCTAATTGGTTCACTTTTGGCAAAATAACCCTTAGCACAATGATTCTATCAGCAGTAATTAAGAAACGAGTACAGTCAGTTTAACGGTCAAATGGTGTTATGAACGTCTTTTTCATTAACAATTTCTCAAGAAATTTATTTTGTAAGCCTCACAACTTTACGGATAGTATCGAAAACGCCTACCAAATGTAATTATACATATTTATTAGAAAGCTCTTGTACAATTTTCTGGCATAATGTAGCCATTTTCGGCTTGATTAAAAGTCAACTCACATTGACCCGATAGGTGATCAAAGACTGGTACCGCGTTTATACCGAATGTTCAGGCAGGGTCAATCATACTTGGTTTCAATAATTTTAGTTGGAGATAAAACAATACCGACCCAATATAAAGTTAGTTTTTCAAGTCAGTTTAAAGTCCCAGACTCAATGAAAATATCGTCCTTGGTTGCATCGATGAACAGGAATAAATGTGGTGTGTCAAACATTCCTCGGAGTGGTTGTTTTAACGCCCTACGGTACATAGTACTTATTGTTCCCAAAATGATATCTGATATAATTAGTGTGATGATCTCTGAGGATAGGTGTTTTCCTTACACGGATCAAAGATTGCAATGAAAGGTTAAACCGACTGAATTTATATCGAGTTAATATTCGATTGTATTGAGCTTATCTCATAAAAGTGTTTACTGAGACTGATGAAATTTCAGTTACCTCTGAAGATCAATTCATTGGCATTGCCGAGTGAACTCTTGTCTCATGAGATTAAAACGCTTTCTGTGATTTTGTGTGTATTTGTGTTTCTGTGTTTCTATGAATCTCCTTCTGTGGGTAAATTTGTTTTCGTGATTGTTTGTTGAAACTAGGCCTAGTGATATATGCAAGGCATGATATCGCTATCACATTTGGTTGAGGAACAAAGGGTCCTATTAATTAATTGTGAGATATATCCGGGCCTTGTATCATTGCTGAGCTTTGATGGTTGATCGCACTCGACCCGAATGTAAGCAAGGTTTAATTTAGATAGGTTTGTGTTAACAGGCAAACGTAAAGGTTAAATATTGATAGCTCAGATATCTCTTACATTAGAATGTTGTTTAAATAGGCTGCCGTAAAAATGACATCTCTTCTAGCGCTATCACATTAAGTTAGCCATCCTCACTTTACTAAGGTCAGGCAAGTATAAGCTTGACTGGATGCCCGGTTCAAAACATGCTTATACTGCACAATGAAAATAGCTAATTGGTTCACTTTTGGCAAAATAACCCTTAGCACAATGATTCTATCAGCAGTAATTAAGAAACGAGTACAGTCAGGTTAACGGTCAAATGGTGTTATGAACGTCTTTTTCATTAACAATTTCTCAAGAAATTTATTTTGTAAGCCTCACAACTTTACGGATAGTATCGAAAACGCCTACCAAATGTAATTATAAATATTTATTAGAAAGCTCTTGTACAATTTTCTGGCATAATGTAGCCATTTTCGGCTTGATTAAAAGTCAACTCACATTGACCCGATAGGTGATCAAAGACTGGTACCGCGTTTATACCGAATGTTCAGGCAGGGTCAATCATACTTGGTTTCAATAATTTTAGTTGGAGATAAAACAATACCGACCAATATAAAGTTAGTTTTTCAAGTCAGTTTAAAGTCCCAGACTCAATGAAAATATCGTCCTGGTTGCATCGATGAACAGGAATAAATGTGGTGTGTCAAACATTCCTCGGAGTGGTTGTTTTAACGCCCTACAGTACATAGTACTTATTTTTCCCTAAATGATATCTGATTTAATTAGTGTGATAATCTCTGAGGAAAGGTGTTTTTCCTTACACGGATCAAAGATTGCAATGAAAGGTTAAACTGACTGAATTTATATCGAGTTGATATTCGATTGTATTGAGCTTATCTTATAAAAGTGTTTACTGAGGCTGATGGAAATTTCCAGTTACCTCTGAACATCAATTCATTGGCATTGCCGAGTGAACTCTTGTACTGTGAGATTAAAGCGCTTTCTGTGATTTTGTGTATATTTGTGTTTCTGTGTTTCTGTGAATCTCCTTCTGTGGGTAAATTTGTTTTCGTGATTGTTTATTGAAACTAGGCCTAGTGATATATGCAGGGCATGATATCGCTATCACATTTGGATGATGAACAAATAAATTTTGCTAAAATTTATCAAAATTTTCATAACAATTTCATAACATATTTCTATACACTGCTGACGAAAATGCATATCATGTATCATAAATGTGCGTCCACACATTCGTGTTATTATGAAAATTTCACAGACACTGATATATTGACTTATTTTGTCTGAGGGCTGACAACTTAAAACTTACTCTCAACAAAGTCCGTTCATTCGACATACAAACAACATCTGTGTCTTTCAAGAATAACATGACGCGACTTCCTTCCTACAAAAATGCTTATTGAAGTCAGTTTAAAGTCCCACACTCAATGAAAATATCGTCCCTGGTTACATCGGTGAATAGGAATGAATGTGTGTGTCAAACATTCCTCGGAGTGGTTGTTTTAACGCCCTACGGTACATAGTACTTATTGTTCCCTAAATGATATCTGATTTAATGAGTGTGATAATCTCTGAGGACATGTGTTTTTCCTTACACGGATCAAAGATTGCAATGAAAGGTTAAACTGACTGAATTTATATCGAGTTGATATTCGATTGTATTGAGCTTATCTCATAAAAGTGTTTACTGAGGCTGATGGAAATTTCCAGTTACCTCTGAACATCAATTCATTGACATTGCCGATTGAACTCTTGTCCCGTTAGATTAAAGCGCTTTCTGTGATTTTGTGTGTATTTGTGTTTCTGTGTTTCTGTGAATCTCCTTCCGTGGGTAAATGTGTTTTCGTGATTGTTTATTGAAACTAGGCCTTGTGATATATGCAGGGCATGATATCGCTATCACATTTGGTTGAGGAACAAATGGGTCGTATTAATTAATTGTGAGATATTTCCAGGCCTTGTATCATTGCTGAGCTTTGATGGTTGACCGCACTCGACCCGAATGCAAGCGAGGTTTAATTTAGGTTTGTGTTAACAGGCAAACGTAAAGGTGAAATATTGATAGGTTAGATATCTCTTACATTAGCATGTTGTTTAAATAGGCTGCCGTAAAAATGACATCTCTTCTAGCGTTATCACATTAAGTTAGCCATCCTAACTTTACTAAGGTCAAGCTTGACAGGATGCCTGGTTCTTAGATCTAAACATGCTGATACTGCACAATGAAAATAGGTAATTGGTTCACTTTTGGCAAAATAACCCTTAGCACAATGATTCTATCAGCAGTAATTAAGAAACGAATACAGTCAGGTTGACGGCCAAATGATGTTGTGAACGTCTTTTTTTCATTATCAATTTCTCGAGAAGATTATTTTGTAACGCTCATAACTTTACGGATGGTAATCGAAAACGACTACCAAAATGTAATCATAGATAATGATTAGAAAGCTCTTATACAATTTTTGACACAATGTAGCCATTTTCTGCTAGATTAAAATTCATACATTACAAATTCCCCGATGCTAACTTGACACCTATTAACGCCTGTTAATCAGATGCGAAAAGCGCCACCTGTATGCATTTCCCGGCGAAGTGTAAATGAAGTTAGTTTGCTCACAGTATTAGTTAATGAGGGGATTATTGACGATGAATTTTCTGGCCAGCATTATGGCAATGTGGACCATGATATGCTCACCCTCAATCCCTCAACACGATACGGACTATGGCTGACCCTTACCTCCGTAGGTTGACCCATGGAACTAGAAAGGACGTCTCTTGCTTGGACGTCGGAGGACTGTCACAGTGATAAATCCATACCGGTTTTGGCCCTGCAATGCAAGAGTACATTGGCACCTGATTATGTGTACCTAGACGTGTATAAATCATCAGTGGTTTATACAGCGGTACAACGTATCGATGTAAGCATGGAGCCAGATCCGTTTCTAGCTCCATGGTGTAAGTCTACAACTTTATTTTTGGCTGACTGCACCAGCGATGATCCGCATCAAACAGTAAGGGGTGGACCGTTTGATATCCTGGGGGGGGGGCTTGGAAGATTTGGGGGGAAAAAGATGCCAGGTGGAGTTGCTCGAAAAAAAAAATCTGGCTTTAAGTGGCTGATGGAAAAACAATTATGGACCATTGCGACTCGGAAAAAAAAATCTTGGCAATTGTTCGATGCACACTGCAGCATCAATAAAAATCAAGCAGTTAGCTCTGGAGTTTTATAAAGCATAAACCATTTCAAGCTTGAGGAACAATAACTGACTATGAACAATTGTACAGTATACATGACCTGATGATTAGAGGAAGTATGCTGAAATTGAAATTGCTCACCAGTGTTTTCCAGAAATGTGTAAATCTGAATGTATGGATTTTGTCAAAATACCACAAGAAGAGAGACAGCCTGCAAACATTTTACTATTATCGTTTGCGTATAGAAAACTCATAACAATGAAAAAATGCGTAGAGACTCAATCCAATGCGTAATATTATTACGCATTGGATCGACTCTCTACACATTTTTTCATTTCTATGAGTTTTCTATATACGCATGTTTTATTCGTAAATGCGAACACTGTTATAGTGAATTATCTTACCAATGTTTTCTTAACAAAAGCGAATGAGTTTGATGTTTTGGGGAAACTACTATGTGGTAATGAAGAATGGGAAATGGGCAATGAAATGAGCAGACAGCGGGTGATTTAAGATTAAATGTTACATCTTCACTGCAAATAAAACATAAGTGTGTCATAAATAATACAAACAAAACAAAATCATGTTTGTTTGTTTTGTTGTATGTGAGCCACGTCTAAGACACACAACAAAACTACTGTTTCAGTCTGTAAATGTCACCTCAGATGCCACCAGAGAAAACCATTTCCACTCCAAAATTTCATTTTTCGCCTTGCGAGAGGGGGGACACCCCCTCTCGCGCTCCTCCCCCCCCTCGTTCGATACGCTCACTCGCCGCTCAGTCGCTTCGCTCCCTCGCAGTCCACCCGTCTACTTTCTTAAATTACCCGGCTACTTTCAATGTAAGGACAACACTGACAAGTAAATGCCATAAATGTACATGATTTTACAAATATGTTTTTGTAAAGTGAATCAAAAATGTACATGTATTTACATATCTTTATTTAGTTTCTTGAATATAGTCTGTGTGCGATAGAACAGCATCTTGTTACTGGGTGTGAAAAACCAAGCAAACAAACATTGCACCGAAATTTGGTAAAAAAAATATATCTCCAAGAAGGAAAGTGAAAAAAAAAGTTCCAGCATATGCCCTGTAGAAAAAAATAATTCATGGTGAAGCACGTGGGAAAAAGAATAATGGCTCTCCACCAATCTTCCAAGCCCCCCCCCCCCCCCCGAGGATATCAAATGGTCCATCCCTAATACAGAAGAAAATTTACAACGCAAATTTCCATGGACTTTTTTCCATTTTTTGAAATCACATTATACCTGCACTTATCGTGAAGGCTCACTTCTCAGCCGTAAAACATTAGTTAAAGCTAGGTTTTCATATCAGTGACGTGTGCATGTGCGCAATTTTACTGTTGCTAAAGAGTGTCGATCGACCTTCTGTGAATGCTAAAACACTTCTCCGAGCCACAGACCCTCGAGGGTCTATGTCCGAGCAGAGCATCAATAACCTGCAATGTAGTAAAGTAACATCCCCGGAAGATTTTATTTTCTGACATTTTGATCCTGCATACCCTCTGCTTGTTGACAAGCAACGAAACTAACGAGCGTCCTATACTGTTCACCATATCCTTGCCCCGAAAACGACTACAAGGCAGATTATTTCAATTTTTCAAATTTCCATGGGAGAGTGGATGTAATAAGATAATTTTCTGGAACTACCAGGCTATGTTCACCTAACCTATTCATTACCCGTTTTCCGAACGATCTCTTGATATTAATTTAGTGTGTCAGGACAAACTTTCACTTTATTACAATGCTGAACTTCTTTCGAGAAACTTGGAAATAAAGATCGATTATTTTACCATGTGTACATGGCAACGAGATGCTTTTGTTTAGCAGGAGCGGAGATTAAACCCAGTGGGTCATGGATGCCTTCTGATCTGAATAAACGTTGTGTATCTTTCTAGAGCGGCAGTGTTTCACCATGAAGGCACAACTTTGCACAATTTTTAAATATCGAATATTTACTATCTAGTATCGAAGTTTGATGATTTCAGGACAAGTATCGATACTAGACGATACTAGAATGAACTGCGGTTGTTCCATGGGAAGCCGCGTCTGTGAAATCAACGATATTTAGATACCCGATATTTTTTCGGCGATTTGGGGACTCTAATATCGATACTAGAAGATACTAGAATTACTTGCCCTGTGCCTCGGCTCGCTGGATCTGAAATCTCCGATATTTACCCGATATTTCTCGGCGATTTGGGGACTCTAATATCGATACCAGACGATACTAGAATGACTTGCCTCGTGCCTCGGCACGCCGGATCTGTGAAATCTCTAATATGTATACCCGATATTTATCGGCGATCTGGTGACTCTAATATCGATACTAGACGATACTAGAACTACTTGCCTTGTGTCTCAGCACGCCGGATCTGTGAAATCTCCGATATTTATTAGCGGTTTCGGGACTCTAATATCGATACTAGACGATACTAGATTCAGTCAAATCGCTCGTAAATATCCGATATATATCGGAGATTTCACCACCTAAGAGTTCTGGTCAAACCCGACTTCCAAGGACTGACTCTAGCTTCGATACTAGACGTTACTAGATTCAGTGAAATCGCAAGTAAATATCCGATATATATCGGAGATTTCACCACCTCAGAGTTCTGGTCAAACCCTACTTCCAAGGACTGACTCTAGCTTCGATACTAGACGTTACTAGATTCAGTGAAATCGCAAGTAAATATCCGATATATATCGGAGATTTCAGCCCTTTATAGATCTGGTGAAGCCAATCTAATGTTGATATTAGTAGCCGTAAATATCGGATATCATATAAAAGTGAAATGTCGCCATGTCCTCTGTAAAAAAAAACCAAAACAGTTTCACACAAACGAGATCGTCTTTGTCCGACAACGGAAGTTGACCGGGCAATTCATTTTGCAATCCAGTTTCTTCCAGTGATTGTCATTCGAAGTTTTTTTCTAAAAGGAACAAGCTATAAAACTTCTCGACCAGTACTTATTACCATTAGCAAGAATAAAAAAAACCCAGACAGACAAATAGCTAGATAGATAGATCATGTAGGTGGATAGATTCTCTTTGTGACAGTGACTGTGTATGAAGATAAGACAGAGAAGATACATGTAGATGGACAAAGAGACGAAGAGAAACAGGGAGAAAGGAAGCAATCATTGTTCGCCGCGTTCGTTCAGTGAAATTTAAAATCGACGGAGGCTACGCTACACAAACAGGACTAAAATACCAACATTTATGTGGAAATGGAAATTTAAATTTCATGGTCACTGTTTTGGCCATTAAATGATAAGATTTTAAAGTGACATATATATATATATATATATATCCCTTTAAAAAAATTCAGCGATGGCCACAAAACTGTTTCAGCTTAGTCATTTTGAAGGCATGTCTGCAGTAACATAGGATGGGGATTACGATATTGGCGTTGGTTGCCTTTCAACGACAACTCGCAGTGAGAGATATCCTTGTTTTCGTGAAAATTGTCTTCCTTCAGTGACTGTCACTCTCACTGTGTTTTTATCTTAGGGGGACTTTTCAAACATAATGTGTACCACCGGTAAATTGCAGTTTGTAAGCTCTGTTCAAAAAGGAACGCAGTCCTCGCTTCTAGCGTTTATGCGGCTTATGCTGGCATAATTATGTTAATCCAATTTGAATAGAAAAGGCTAACAACGTAAAAGCGAGTTCTGTAAAAAGCATGCGAATCACTACCAGAGGAATAATTTCGACACCTTTTCATGCTTCATGAATCCATCATGAATGTCCATCAAATGTTGTTTCAACAAATTTTGCAATGTTTTGATGCATTATTTAGACAAAACATGATCTAACATTTCGCCAAGGGCATTTGGCGAGAGATAAGCAGCATGGACCACGTGATCCACTGCCGTCCGCAGATAGGATTCACAATTATGGTGAAGTCACCGTGGTTTAATGACCAGCTCGTAAATGCCGTAGTCATGAGCGTTCATCAAACACTTTACACACTTTGATGCAGCAAATACTGAGTCCGAATCACCACAAATTCAAGTAGATCAAAGTCCAAACCGAAAACCTTTATCTACTATACGACTGAAACTTAACATCATTCCGTTCGAGGCCCGCGGCTCCCTCATTAACACCGGCATAAAAAATCGGCGTCATCAAGGGACTCTCAATTTTGTATTTTTATATTTTTTGATTCGGATGTAGATTTACCTACACTTGGCTATTTAGGGGCCCAAGCCGACCGGCTGGGACCCTATTGTTATTGCTCAAGTTCTACTGACTTCCTCTTCTTCTTCTGCCGTTTCTTTGCTCACCTAGATCTCTCGAACGGCTGAACGAAAACTTCTCAAACTTGCAGGGGTAATAGGAGCCAATTAGTACTCGTGCACCTGATCCTTGAAATTTTGATTGGTCACGTGACCTGGCGGCCATATTGGATTTTCTAAAAACCTAAAGATAGCTTCTTCAGAAGACGTAGGGGTCTAGTCGATTTGAAATTTTTTGTATAGCAAGCATGACCTAAGGTCTTTAGAATTTGCAAATAAAATCGCATGCGGTCACGTGACCTTGGCCGCCATATTGGATATTCTAAAATACTCATTTAATCTTTAAAAATCTTCTTCTCCAGAACCAAAACACCGATTGAGCTCAAATTTTACTCATGTCATCCTTACGGTGATTTCTTTCAAGTTTGCAAAAAGCATTTTGATCGGTCACGTGGTTTGGCCGCCATATTGGATTTTGTGAAATCACAATTTAATCTTTAAAATCTTCTTCTCAGAACTGATTCACTGATTGAACTAAAATTTTACATATATCATCTGAAGTGTGATCTCTTTCAAGGTTGCTAAAGGCGTTTGGATCGGTCACGTGGTTTGGCCGCCATATTGGATTTTGCAAAAGATCGTAATTTAATCTTTAAAAATCTTCTCCTCCAGAACCAAAACACCGATTAAGCTCAAATTTTACTCATGTCATTCTAACAGTGATCTCTTTCAAGTTTGCAAAAAGCATTTTGATCGGTCACGTGGTTTGGCCGCCATATTGGATTTTGTGAAATCACAATTTAATCTTTAAAAATCTTCTTCTCCAGAACCGATTCACCGATTGAACTAAAATTTTACATCTATCATCTAAAGTGTGATCTCTTTCAAGTTTGCAAAAGGCATTTGGATCGGTCACGTGGTTTGGCCGCCATATTGGATTTTGCAAAAAATCGTTATTTAATCTTTAAAAATCTTCTTCTCCAGAACCGATTCACCGATTGAACTAAAATTTTACATATATCATCTAAAGTGTGATCTCTTTCAAGTTTGCGAAAGGCGTTTTGATCGGTCACTCGGTTTGGCCGCCATATTGGATTTTGCGAAAATCGTAATTTCATCTTTAAAAATCTTCTTCTGTAGAACAAACATACCGAATCGACAGAAATTGTACATGCATCATCTATAGTGTTATCTCTTTCAAGTTTGTGAAAGGCATTTGGATAGGTCACCTGGTTTTGCTGCCATATTGAATTTTGCAAAAATCGTAACTTACTCTTAAAAATCGTCTTCTCCAGAACAAACACACAGATTCAATTGAAATTTTTTGTATATCATCTAAAGTGTGATCTCTTTCAAGTTTGTGAAAGGCGTTTGGATCGGTCACATGGTTTGGCTGCCGTATATGGTTTTCCAAAACTCGTAATTTAATCTTTAAAAACATTCTCCTCCAGAACCAATACACAGATTGAACTAAAATTGTACACTCATAATACCTAGTGGTAGTTCTTTTTAATTTCTGAAAGGCGTTTGGGTCAGTCAGAAGGTTTGTTCGCCGTATTGGATATAGCGAAAATCGCAATTTAATCATTAAAAATCTTCTTCTCAAAAACCAACACACAGATTCTACTGACATTTTACTCATGTCTTTCTTAGTACGAGCACTTTCAAGTTTGCGAAAGGCATTTGGATCGGTTAAGTCGCATCAATGTTCATAAGGCATCAGTTTAAAACCTCGTCAGTCAGAAGATCGATCATGATGTATGTTTTATTGTACACTTGAAATTAAAGACGGCACAACAGACTGCAATGCCCGCTGTCAAATTCAGCTAGCAGTCACACGAACCCTAATCTCGGCCCCTTGTGTAAGGCAACTTTGGCGACCAGCTTTTGTACGCCAGGTGACGTTGTCAAGTATACCGCCACGGAAGTACTTAGAGGAGTGTGCCACTAGCTTTAAGGGGTGGCCAACTGGTGTGATTGACTGAATAAGAGCGGGACAAGGTCCCGCCAGGGCACAATTACTGGGGTCTACGCACAGCTGATATGTGAGTGTCAAGGATCATAAATGAAGCTATTCGGGTAATTTTATATGTAGGTGTCTGAATGCACGCTCACTTATTCATCACGAATAAAAAAGAAAGATACATGACATTGCATGCATTGCAAGGTGTGGTGATTTGTTTATGATTATCTATCAGACATGCATGGAGTGGCCCTCGTGCGTTATGTAACTGAGAGCATGTAGCTGGTTAAAGATGTAAACAAGACCACATCAAGCCCAGTGTGTTTATGTCGTAAAAATCGCTGATACACATAGATTAAAACAACACCTTGTTTTATGAAGTTCTGTAGCTTGATCGTATTTCACTGTAATTGCTTTCTGCCATTGCACGCCCGGTCTGTGAAATCGCCGAAATTTACCCGATATTTATCAGCGATTTGGGGACTCTAATATCGATACTAGACGATACTAGAATGACTTGCCCTGTGCCTCGGTACGCCGGATCTCTGAAATCTGTGATATTTACCCGATATTTATCAGCGATTTGGGGACTCTAATATCGATACTAGACGATACCAGAATGACTTGCCCTGTGCCTAGGTACGCCGGATCTATTTATCGGCGATTTGGGGACTCTAATATCAATACTAGACGATAGTAGAATGACTTGCCCTGTGCTTCGGTACGCCAGATCTGTGAAATCGCCGATATTTACTCCATGTTTATTATTTTAGGCAATTTGGGGACTCTATATCGATAGTAGACAACACTAGAATGACTTGCCCTGTGCCTCGGCGCGCTAGGTTTGTGAAATCGCCGATATTTACCAGATATTTATCGGTGATTTGGGGACTCTAATATCGACACTAATGGATACTAGATTCTGTCAAATCGTGGGTAAATATCCGAGATATATCGGAGATTACACCACCTTACAGTTCTGGTCAAACCCGACTTCCAAGGACTTACTCTAACTTCGATACTGGACGATACCGGTACTAGATTTTGTCAAATCGTGGGTAAATAGCTGATATATAACTAAGATTACACCACCTTACTGTTCTGGTCAAACCCGACTCCCAAGGACTGACTCTGACTTCGACACTAGGCGATACTAGATTCTGTCTAATCGCGGGTAAATATCCTATATCGGAGATTTCACCACCTAATAGATCTAGCCGAGCCAATCTATCTTCGATAGTGTATAGTCTATTAGCCGTAACTATCGGATATCATATAAAAGTGCAATGTCGCTGTGTCCTCCCCCTAACAGCCGGTGATAGACCAGTGCGAGAACGCACCAGAGTTGTCGACAACATAACAAGTTTTACTAAAGGCGGCAGCCAAGGAAACACGAAATCATAAGAAAACTTCTTGATGACAACGTATCAGTGCAACGGGTGTCGATCATTCTGATGTGATCGTTGACCCACCAAACGGGTTGGAGTCACTGAACTTTTTCGAAGAGGCTGTTCAAGTTACGGATAAGTTTGGAAATCCGTGTTTGGCTGTAGGTGCCTGTGTGATAATTGATAAGCTTATTATCGGTTTCCACCACGCGTGATATATTGAACAAAAAATCCAACGACCATTGCGGAAAGTCTACCGTGAATTTGGAAAGTTAGGTCACGGCAAAAGCATACGGCTTTTTTTACAACGTAGAGCGAGTAAGGCACTCCTGAACGGCGAAATGTTGGTGGTGTATTGCTGCGAACAAGCAAATATCCCTACTGACGTTAGAAACTTGTGTGAATTGGCTTCCTTGATGATGAATTCGCAAGAATTTTCAGTGTACTGTGACGTGATATCATAAACAGTTTTCAGAGAAGGCGCTCGGGTCATCTACCGAGTCGACGTACTTCCACATTCATGTCGTGCAAATGCGCAAGTCTTGTCGCGATATTTGAGCATTTAACTTGATCGTCAGTGAAACAAAAAGATGTTATTCCATATCAAAACATTTTGTGTTTTATATTTTAGGGTTCTGTTTACGTAATAGACATGAACATTTGGAGTTATGATCCGTGATTTCCGTGTTCCGTGGCATGATTCAAGCTGGCCGTGAATACGCACTGACGTTTTTGGTCATGACCCCTGACCCAAGTGTCATCGATACGCTGTGCGCTGTCCGAGCATCGCTTGCTAAATTCATGGAGCTTGAAAATTTTGCTCTACCTGTAGGGGGCACTTGAAAATTTAGTGGTCCTTTTATGTTTTACATTTTCCGATTCCAAGTTTTTTGTAGGTAATTTAATGAAAAATGAATACCATCTTTATGTCATTCAAATGTTGTAATGTTAGTAATAATTTAACAGAATCTACAACCATTTTGTCACATTCCATGACTTTTATCTCGAAAAAATCTAAACATGTGTGATTGTCGTAAAAAAATCAAACTTGAGCCTAGTAACAGGGCAGAAGCTGCAACCGTTGATGATTTTTGCAATCTCTATCCAATATATCAACTACCGGTACAGTTTCTTGCGGTCTCCCTTCAGCAGCTCAAACACAATGTTCAGTTTGTCGACAAAGCCTGTATATATAAATATGTATTAGGTGATAGTTTAATTAGAGTCCAGACTGACAGTCAGTTGTCAGCACTGATGCAATCACACACAGCCACAGGCTGTGCTAGCAAGCTGAATACTGGACAGTTCAACATGCTGTTGAGAGTAGAACAAGAACACAGTTATATAATAAACTGAACAAAAATATTGTCAAAATTATCAAAGTTAATACAGCTACTGCCTATTGGCAACTGTCACTATCAGATACCGCCCTGCTACTGTAGTGTCACTGTTACTGCATACGTGAGCAGTGACAGAGATAGCTCTGACTCTGATATACATGGTAGTTGAAGAAGAGTTTGTGTCAAATGAAATGACGCTCATGATAGTGAAACATTACCTAAACAAGATCAGGCCAGACAGCAACACAAGGAAGAACACATGGATATTTTTGAATTCTGGCATATGAGAATAATCAAATATTAAAGACAAAAGATGGGGTCACCATGCTTGATTTTCTAAATTTTCACAGTCTTGTCACAAAATTATACAAAAGTAGAACTTTGAACAGTAAAGATGAAATGAAAAAATATACGACTAAATGGGATTATTTATTTTTAACCAAATTTTGCAATTATTACGGCCTAAATTTCAGAGATGAATACATTCATTTGATGGAATATCTTAACCTTCCAGTATTGTCAATTTTGAGTAGCATCTAATTCATATATGTCTTGTACTTTTGAAACAAATTTTTGGTAGGTAACCGTGCTCAGTTTAAGACGCCATATTTGATTTCGCGAAAATCGCAATTTATCTCTAAAAATCTTCTTCTCCAGAACCAAAACACTGATGGAAGTGAAATTCCACTTTTGTCCTTCTTAGTGAGAGCTCTTTCAAGTTTGTGAAAGGCAATTGGATCGGTCACATGGTTTTGTCCCCATATCGTATTTTGCATGAAACAGACAAATATGAGATGATGTTCAAAATTCTTCTTTACAAGAACTTGACTGTTTTCAAGCTAAAATTTTGCACATAATATAATCAGTGCAAAAATTGGACACCATGTTAATCGCTTGGGCCCCGCAACGCTGCTTGCAGCTTTAATTAAAAATTGAATTCGTTCTCCACTGCTTGATGTAAATGTTCTGCTGGGAGTGTTTGAAGACTGTGAGACAATGACAATTATCGCCTGTGTTGTTTGCTGAATTAGCAACCTCAAGAATGGTACAAATTTTCATTACGATTTTCTTCTGACGGAAGTCCTTGTCTGATTCAAAACGTTTGATAAAACGATTGTGACTGGCGAGGCAATGCACTTGAGTCGAATACATAGACAATGTCTCTGTTTTTTCTTGTGGGGTGGGATGAGGTAAGGTATACAGCTGCCGCTATGTCGTCATAAGTACGGACCGAAAGAAAGTAGGAGTTATACTTGTAAAATTATGAACTTTAGTAGCAGTCAAGTCTACAAGCTATAGAAGTCGAGCGAAGTCTGCACGCCACGGTCATTCCACTCGCTTTTGTGAAGTGACCGTGCTTACGTCGTTCGAACATTTCAGCTTTGTGCAAGGTGTTGGTACAATGAAGCGTCTTTTCAGTTCTTTTGTACCGATGTCGCATCGCAATTGTCATGTGGTGTCAGAATTCGAAAATACCACGAAACCATAGTCCCTTATAGAGGGACTGTGACGAAAATAATATTCAATCAAACCGTGAAGGAGATCTCTCCTTATACCTCCATGACCAAACTTTACAGGAGAAATAGTCGCGGTTTCCACACACTGGTTTGCATCATAGACTCTCGAGAGTCTATGCTTGCATGCAAATGCTGTTCGTGTCGTTTGATTTTGGTATTATCGATTTGTACGGGATTCACACCTTCCGCCGGCTCAGCATATTAACTAACCCCGAAATTTCGGGGTTGCATACATGGCTAGTTAGCATCGGCGAAGTTGTAATGTCACACTGACACTATAGGCAGTGCTCTCCTTAGAAGCTGGGTGCCGGGTAAATAACCTGCCTCTTTAGCATTTTTTCCAGGCTACTTTTATTGTAATTAGATTATTTTTATAGATCTATTAATTTCGGGATACTGCTAGCTGTTAGAGGGCACACGTACAATTACCAGCTTCGCAACCCATTTCACCACTTTGAACTGCACAAGCATAAAACAGCTTCTAAATACCCATTTGAGGCTTTTTAAGCCGGATCTTTCACTTGTTAAATACTGTGATAGGCTGATGGACGCGCCTCTGCTGTTGCCTTTGTTACGAGCAGCGTGATTGGTATGATTAATATGAAGGTAATCTTAGGTCATATTTAACCTGTTAACGATGGCGTCGAAAAGAAATGTGGCTTCGGCCACTGGCACCTTGCCGATGGAATATTTTTTTCCGAAAGAAATCCCGTTCACAAATTATACTTGAATCCAACAATACAGTTAGTTTAATGAAAACTTTAATTTCGCTGAATTTGTGAGAGAAAAACACCAGGAGATGTGATTTTGATCGACGAATGGAAGTTCACGAGAATGGCAAGCTAGTTTTCCGCCGCCGCGCTGACTGCTAATGTTACTACGAGTAACTTCTCAACAAATCAAGTTATTCTCAGAGTAATACTGATGCATTTTCTAGATTTAAAAAATGAGCTAAAACTGACATTTTTAGAACCAACTGTGTATTTGAATGGGTATTTTACTTTCATTGATTATTTTACTTACTAGAATCCACGGTCACAGGCATGTGTGTTGCCGATCGTTAATTACAGAGTCACAGGCAGTTTGATTTCCGACCGTTTTACGCTATTCTCGCTGACAGCCTCGTCAACCTACTGATACACTATACGTGTCTGCGTGCATACGCACTGTTAAAATTAAGGGAATTTGTCAGGATATTTCATTTTATTGGGTGTCACTTTTAGATAATAAGATTCATCGATAGAGTATGTTACTAAAGGACCACGTCAAAACATCGATGTCGGATAAAAATCTAAATTCTTTAAATTTACGATATTCTAGTTTGATTTGGTTCAGAAGTCTTAAAACTGATGATGTAATGACATATTTTTGCTCCTTACATTTCCGTAATTCCAACTGGAAAATTTATTTTCTTCTGGTTGTCTGAAATATACATTTTATATCGGTGCATGTGTTTACATTACAGTGAATTATTTTACCGGTGTTTGTTAACCAAAGTAAATGCGTTTTTCATGAGAATAATGTCGTTATTTTCAATTTTTTATCCTTATTTTGTTTTACGTATGGTTGGAATTATCACAGTAAAGATACATAATGGGAACGTCTGATAAATATTCATCAATTAATTTTAAAGGGGTGGGACAAAATTTAAAGAATTAATTTTTTAATCAGACATCCATCTTTGACGTGGTCCCTAAGTTAATTAACTATTTTCTGATTGAATTGAATATGAGCCAGTCTAAGACACGCAACAAAAGTAGTGTTTCAGTCTCAGCAAAATATTAAATGAATTAGTCAAATGTTACCTCAGATGACACCAGAGAACAACATTTCCTCTCCTAAATTTCATTTTTCGACTTGCAACAGGGGGACACCCCTCTCGCGCCTCTCCCCCTCGTTCGCTATGCTCACTCGCCCAACGGTCGCTTCTCTCCCAAGCAGTCCCTGTCTACTTTTTTCAATTACCTGGCTACTTTTAAATATAAGGACAACACTGACCGATAGGTGATCAAAGACTGGTCCGCCGTTTATACCGAATGTTCAGGCAGGGTCAACCATACTTGGTTTCAATAATTTTAGTTGGAGATAAAACAATACAAACCCAATATAAAGTTAATTTTCAAGTCAGTTTAAAGTCCCAGACTCCATGAAAATATCGTCCATGGTTGCATCGGTGAACAGGAATGAATGTGAGTGTCAAACATTCCTCGGAGTGTTTGTTTCAACGCCGTACAGTACATAGAACTTATTGTTCCCTAAATGTTATCTCATATAATTAGTGTGATAATCTTTGAGGAAAGGTGTTTTTCCTTACACGGATCAAAGATTGCAATGAAAGGTTAAACTGACTGAATTTATATCGAGTTGATATTCGATTGTATTGAGCTTATCTTATAAAAGTGTTTACTGAGGCTGATGGAAATTTCCAGTTACCTCTGAACATCAATTCATTGGCATTGCCCAGTGAACTCTTGTCCCGTGAGATTAAGCGCTTTCTGTGATTTTGTGTGTATTTGTGTTTCTGTGTTTCTGTGAATCTCCTTCTGTGGGTAAATTTGTTTTCTTGATTGTTTATTGAAACTAGGCCTAGTGATATATGCAGGGCATGATATCGCTATCACATTTGGTTGAGGAACAAAGGGTCGTATTCATTAATTGTGAGATATTTCCAGGCCTTGTATCATTGCTGAGCATTGATGGTTGACCGCACTCGACCCGGATGCAAGCGAGGTTTAATTTTGATAGGTTTGTGTTAACAGGCAAATGTAAAGGTGAAATATTGATAGGTTAGATATCTCTTACATCAGAATGTTGTTTAAATAGGCTGCCGTAAAATGACATCTCTTCTAGCGCTATCACATTAAGTTAGCCATCCTAACTTTACCAAGGTCAGGCAAGTATAAGCTGACTGGATGCCCGGTTCTAAACATGCTGATACTGCACAATGAAAATAGCTAATTGGTTCACTTTTGGCAAAATAACCCTTAGCACAATCATTCTATCAGCAGTAATTAAGAAACGAATACAGTCAGGTTAACGGTCAAATGATGTTATTAACGTCTTTTCTATTAACAATTTCTCAGAAATTTATTTTGTAAGCCTCATAACTTTACGGATAGTAGCGGAAACGCCTACCAAATGTAATTATACATATTTATTAGAAAGCTCTTGTACAATTTTCCTGCATAATGTAGCCATTTTCGGCTCGATTAAAAGTCAACTCAAACTGACCCGATAGGTGATCAAAGACTGGTACCGCGTTCAGGGGTACCTAAGAAATTGTAGTTTTGATAGTGAAACAGATGTCATGACTATGCACGCAGTAGTTTTTGACCCAGGGTCTAGGTAGTCGCTTTGGGAAAAGTGATGTTGTGCCGGATTATCCAGAAGCCGTGACGAAAAACCAAACGTTTTGACTAAAATTCCGCCGTTGGTGGCGCTAACAACATGGCAGCTGACAAATCAGATGCTGGCGACGGTAAGAATTTTATGCCATAGCTTTACTATCTTGGTGTTGAAGATTGTTTAAAGTATCCCATATAGTGTTGAAGATGTTAGAAAGTGTACCAGTAAAGTTTCTGTGTTCAATTTTGAATAATGGCCGAGAATTCAGTGTTCCCGTGTCAGTTCACTCACTGAGTGGTAAACCTCCTATACCTCACAGTTACCGGTACATGCATTACAGTACTGCATGATTATATGTAGTTCAATGGAGGTACGATGCGGATGATTTTTTGGAACATGTTACTCGCTCCTGCTTTGAAGATCGTTTAAAGTAGCATCATATAGTCAGTGCAGTGTAGGTTCACAGGGCAGGCGCTAGATAGGCCATTCATACACATGAGAGAAGAATGCAGGGCACTTCAGTTTATCCAAAGTCATTTTATCAATATCTGTACCACTTCGGATAGCCTGTTTTGAGAGTATGCAGTGTTTCATCCAGGATTGCATCAACAGGAGGATTTTCCCCTTTACCCGAAAATTAAGGGGAGTTACAAGTTCATGTGTTATGCATGTGGTCAGGTCTGGCAGCAGCAAAGAAAGTATTTTTACTGATTTCACAAATACTGATACACCGTTAGTAAAATTGTCAACTTTTTCATTTGTCCTGGGCAGGCTCTATAAATATGTATCATATGCAATGGTAGCATGATTATAGCTAAGACATATGGTTTGCATGTAGGTCTGAGAACACAGATTTCTGCATGTTTTGCCCAAGTATGCATCAATATATTGTCACATCTTTGATAAGCGGCAGATAAAGCTATGAAACTTTGGCAAATTTACTGACCGTGCAACAGACCTTGTGACTCATAATAATTATTATTATTTTGTGTAAACTCCTTACCGGTATATCCACATTGTCAGTTAAAGAAATTGAACCAAACTTGAAATAACATCAGGGCTGAATTAGTTATTGCTAATTACTTATTATGTAATCTTTTCAATTCATTTAGGATCATCCATTTGATACGCGTATCAGAAAATGTACAGCTCGACGAAGTTGCAAGGATTGACAAATCTTCATGAGCCAGCCAGGGGAGTCACTGGTGTCAGGGTATTCCATAGAGTCAATGAAGGACAACTTAATGCCCTCATAAGACATGGCAAAAGTGACAAGATAGAGTATGCAATTTTGACAACCCCAGCAAGACCATACTGCCTGGTGTCATTGTTACCTTTTTGAGAAGTGTACCTGCTGATCGAAGTCGTGTTCCAGGTTCAGGATTTGATTCAATATTGCCGTACATAACAAGTAAGGCGACCAGGCAGATTTTGATTGACAGTAACAGCTGGCAGTTCCGGAGCGGAATAACGAGGGCGGCCATCTTTGCTCGCTTTCTTTGCCGAGCTGGATCACCGCCTGCAAAACCTCAATTTTGGCTCTGTACTGGTCCAAACCAACACCCATTTTGAATAAGCTAGGTCTGCAAACCTTCTTTTCACTATCGGTTGAGTTCTTAAGTCTGTAGAATTGATTGTACCCCGTGTTTCACTGAGATGTTCTGCGGAGGCAAACTTCCACCATACTGCATGTTCAACAGTTACGTTTTTGAGAAGTGTATAACAAGTGACAAGATCAGAAAGCATTGTCTAGGATATGTATAATTTCAAATTATGTGATTGTTGGATATTCCCCTCACCATTCCATATGTATCTAAGTGACCTTGTCTGTGTTTCAGTGTGTACAAAGAAAAATGGACACAGTTAAACTGTATAGTTTTTTAACAATGTAATAATTTAGTATATATTTCACATACATTTTATGTGTAATCATAAAAATAAATCAATAACTCAAAAAATATTTTCACTTTGAACAAACAACAATAAATATTTACTGGCAGTGTAAACATCAATATGTCTCGTATAAACTTTACATAACAGAAGACATATGAGGTAGAGTTTTTCATAAGTAAACATTGCAACAGGAAGAAGGCTAATCTTCTCACTGGTCATTGTGCTATGTTATGAAGGAGCTTTGAGGCAATCTTGTATTCAAAGGTTACAAGTGACAATGCTTTTCACACATATATGTATATGTACTCTTGAGTCAGCAGTTCTGCACTTTTTTATGATTTTAACTATTTTGTTTCAGTGTCAAATACACTTTCTTGATTAACTCCCAAAAGCACATGTTGACACCGTCTGATATAATCTGGCTTGTCAACAAAGTGTCAATATGTGTAAACTGTACTGGGTTTTTGATTGCATTCTAGCCCAGACTAGAATTCAACTTTCAACAACAACAATACAGTCTATACAGAGTACACACCGAGTTGAAAAGATGGATAGTGCTAGTAGGTGTTCCACATACTTTTCAGAGAAGAACAAAGAAAGTGTATGAAATGTTACTGGAACTTTAAAACACCAAATATGGGCATGTAAAACATCCATGCATAACTATAGCAAAAAGTTTAAGATATTTTACTTAATAAAGAGAATTAAAGCTACTGTAACTTTTGAACAGTCAAAGAAAATAGAGACTATCATATTTGCAACCAAAATAGACTTCTTAAAAAATAAAACCTGCATTTGAATAAATACTTTTCTCTCTAAAACTACAACTACTTAATCAATATGAAAAGAAAAAACAGGATAGTGTGAATTTGAGATCCCTACAGTACTCTCTTGAAATATCACACTGTAAAATATTGTTTATTAACCATGATGATAATTTTAAATCAAGTCATTTTCAATCAACTTTCACAATGTCATTGACATACAATATAACTCAATATTCTGTTCTTCAAGTTCAAATGAAACATGTATACAGCAATTCATAAGGAATGTAAAATGAAAGACAGTTACTGTCAGTTGGCTAAGATTTGCACATCATTATTATCATTGAAACAGCTTAATAAAATGTACATGTTAAGATATCATTGTTTCTTAAATGTTCTTTATACTGGACTTTTGAATATATCTGAAGTACCAATCAGTTCCAATAAACATATTGCCAATGACACTTGGCTCTGTTGGCTCACCTGTTCCAGCAACTGCTTCATCTGAAAAATCTCGAGATCCACACTGGGTCTACCTCTGAAGAGTGCACGGGGATCCTCACAGCAACACCTTCATAATGTCAGCAAATAATTTCATGGCATCTGATGTAACATGACAGGCAAAAATAAAGGTAATCTTATTATACAACTGAAAACAATCCTTAGAATTTTGGGTTGTGTACAAGTAGTGCTGCATATTGGAGAATGGAAATTTCAGAGGCAAAACATCAAAATATTGTCAACGATTAACACAAATTTGCTCAACTTTATTTGTTACACTTTAAAAATTGACACACAATTAACGGTTGGAGAAAAAGATAATAAAATCAAAGTGATAAATTGGTCAGTGATTATTGATTCGCCTGCGATGGTAACGATTGATGGAAATAGTGAATGTATAAAGTGCGAATGCTATGTACACTGAGTTCACACAAGGGAAATTAGCAGAGCAGCAGTGGGTTTTACTCAGACTTTTGACATGAAATTCCTCTTTCTCTTCCGTTCTACATGTCATCATCATTATTATATTCGAAAAGTAGCCAAGATCATGAAATTTGGAAGCAAGATCAAGTAACATGTTCCAAAAATCATCCGCATCGTACCTCCATTGAACTCCATATATTCATGGCAGTACTGTAATGCATGTACCGGTAACTGTGAGGTATACGAGGTTTACCACTCAGTGAGTGAACTGACACGGGAACACTGAATTCTCGGCCATTATTCAAAATTGAACACAGAAACTTTCCTGGTACACTTTCTAACATCTTCTACACTGTATGGGATACTTTAAACAATCTTCAATACCAAGATAGCAAAGATATGGCATAAATTCTTACCGTCGCCAGCATCTGACTTGTCAGCTGCCATGTTGTTAGCGCCACCAACGGCGGAATTTTAGTCAAAACGTTTGGTTTTTCGTCACGGCTTCTGGATAATCCGGCACAACATCACTTTTCCCAAAGCGACTACCAAGACCCTGGGTCAAAACAACTGCGTGCATAGTCATGACATCTGTTTCACTATCAAAACTACAATTCTTAGGTACCCCTGGCGTTTATACCGAATGTTCAGGCTAGGTCAACCATACTTTGTTTCAATAATTTTAGACGGAGATAAAACAATACAAACCCAATATAAAGTTAGTTTTTCAAGTCAATTTAAAGTCCCAGACTCAATGAAAATATCGTCCTTTGTTGCATCGATGAACAGGAATAAATGTGGTGTGTCAAACATTCCTCGGAGTGGTTTTTTAACGCCTTACAGTACATAGTACTTATTTTTCCCTAAATGATTCTGATATAATTAGTGTGATAATCTCTGAGGACAGGTGTTTTTCTTACACGGATCAAAGATTGCAATGTAAGGTTAAACTGACTGAATTTATATCGAGTTGATATTCGATTGTATTGAGCTTATCTTATAAAAGTATTTACTGAGGCTGATGGAAATTTCCAGTTACCTCTGAACATCAATTCATTGGCATTGCCGAGTGAACTCTTGTCCCGTGAGATTAAAGCGCTTTCTATGATTTTGTGTGTATTTGTGTTTCTGTGTTTCTGTGAATCTCCTTCTGTGGGTAAATTTGTTTTCGTGATTGTTTGTTAAAACTAGGCCTAGTGATATATGCAGGGCATGATATCGCTATCACATTTGGTTGAGGAACAAAGGGTCCTATTATTAAATTGTGAAATATTTGCAGGCCTTGTATCATTGCTGAGCTTTGATGGTTGACCGCACTCGACCCGAATGTAAGCAAGGTTTAATTTAGATAGGTTTGTGTTAACAGGCAAACGTAAAGGTTAAATATTGATAGGTTAGATATCTCTTACATTAGAATATTGTTTAATAGGCTGCCGTAAAATGAAATCTCTGCGTTATCACATTAAGTTAGCCATCCTAACTTTACCAAGGTCAAGAAGGAATAAGCTTGACTGGACGCCTGGTTCTTAGATCTAAACATGCTGATACTGCACAATGAAAATGGCTAATTGGTTCACTTTTGGCAAAATAACCCTTAGCACAATCTTTCTATCAGCAGTAATTAAGAAACGAATACAGTCAGGTTGACGGCCAAATGATGTTGTGAACGTCTTTTTTTCATTATCATTTCTCGAGAAGATTATTTTGTAACGCTCATAACTTTACGGATGGTAATCGAAAATGACTACCAAAATGTAATTATAGATAATGATTAAAAAGCTCTTATACAATTTTTGACACAATGTAGCCAATTTCTGCTAGATTAAAATTCATATCACACTGACACTATAGGCAGTGCTCTCCTTAGAAGCTGGATGCCGGGTAAATAACCTGCCCTTTTAGCATTTTTCCAGGCTACTTTTATTGTAATTAGATTATTTTTATAGAGCTATAAATTTCGGGATCGCACTGCTAGCTGTTAGAGGGCACACGTACAATTACCAGTTTCGCAACCCTTTCACCACTTGGAACTGCACAAGCTTAAAAAAGCTTCTAAATACCCATTTGAGCTTTTAAGCCGGATCTTTTACTTGTTAAATACTGTGATAGGCTGTTGGACGCGCCTCTGCTGTTGCCTTTGTTACGAGCAGCGTGATTGGTGTGATTAATATGAAGGTAATCTTAGGTCATATTTAACCTGTTAACGATGGCGTCTAAAAGAAAGGTGGCATCGGCCACTGGTATCTTGCCGATGGAATTTTTTCCAAAAGAAATCCCGTTCACAAATTATACTTGATTCCAAAAATACAATTAGTTTAATGAAAACTTCAATTTTGCTGAATTTGTGAGAGAAAAACACCAGGAGATGTGATTTTGATCGACGAATAGAAGTTCACGAGAGTGGCAAGCTAGTTTTCCGCCGCCGCGCTGGCTGCTAATGTTACTACGAGTAACTTCTCAACAAATCAAGTTATTCTCAGAGTAATACCGATGCATTTTCTAGATTTAAAAAAATGAGCTAGAACTGACATTTTTTAGAACCAACTGTGTATTTGAGTGGGTATTTTATTTTCATTGATTATTTTACTTACTAGAATCCACGGTCACAGGCATGTGTGTTGCCGATCATTAATTACAGAGTCACAGGCAGTTTGATTTCCGACCGTTTTACGCTATTCTCGCTGACAGCCTCGTCTACCTACTGATACACAATACGTGTCTGCGTGCATACGCACTGTTAAAATTAAGGGAATATGTCAGGATATTTCATTTTATTGGGTGACTCTTTTAGATAATAAGGTTTATCGATAAAGTAAGTTACTAAAGGACCACGTCAAAACATCGATGTCGGATAAAAATCTAAATTCTTTAAAGTTTGAATCCGACAAAAACGATATTCTAGTTTGATTTGGTTCATAATTCTTAAAACTGATGATGTAATGACATATTTTTGCTCCTTACATTTCCGTAATTCCAACTGGAAAATTTATTTTCTTCTGGTTGTCTGAAATATACATTTATATCGGCGCATGTGTTTACATTACAGTGAATATTTTACCGGTGTTTTGTTAACCAAAGTAAATGCGTTTTTCATGAGAATAATGTTGTTATTTTCAATTTTTTATCCTGATTTGTTTTACGTATGGTTGGAATTATCACAGTAAAGATAAATAATGGGAACATCTGATAAATATTCATCAATTAAGTTTTAAGGGGGGGGACAAAATTTAAAGAATTAGGTTTTTTAATCAGACATCCATCTTTGACGTGGTCCCTAAGTTAATTAACTATTTTCTGATTGAATTGAATATGAGCCTGTCAAAGACACGCAACAAAAGTAGTGTTTCAGTCTCAGCAAAATATTAAATGAATTAGTCAAATGTTACCTCAGATGACACCAGAGAACAACATTTCCTCTCCTAAATTTCATTTTTCGACTTGCAACAGGGGGACACCCCTCTCCGCGCTCTCCCCCTCGTTCGCTACGCTCACTCGCCCAACGGTCGCTTCTCACCCACGCAGTCCACCGTCTACTTTCTTCAATTACCTGGCTACTTTTAAATATAAGGACAGCACTGGATAGGTGATATAAGACTGGTCCGCCGTTTATACCGAATGTTCAGGCAGGGTCAACAATACTTGGTTTCAATAATTTTAGTTGGAGATAAAACAATACCGACCAATATAAAGTTAGTTTTTCAAGTCAGTTTAAAGTCCCAGACTCAATGAAAATATCGTCCTTGGTTGCAACGATGAATAGGAATAAATGTGGTGTGTCAAACATTCTGATTGTTTTAACGCCCTACAGTACAGAGTACTTATTGTTCCCTAAATGATATCTGATTTAATTAGTGTGATTATCTCTGAGGAAAGGTGTTTTTCCTTACACGGATCAAAGATTGCAATGAAAGGTTAAACTGACTGAATTTATATCGAGTTGATATTCGATTGTATTGAGCTTATCTTATAAAAGTGTTTACTGAGGCTGATGGAAATTTCCAGTTACTCTGAACATCAATTCATTGGCATTGCCCAGTGAACTCTTGTCCCGTGAGATTAAAGCGCTTTCTGTGATTTTGTGTGTATTTGTGTTTCTGTGTTTCTGTGAATCTCCTTCTGTAGGTTAAATTTGTTTTCGTGATTGTTTGTTGAAACTAGGCCTAGTGATATATGCAGGGCATGATATCGCTATCACATTTGGTTGAGGAACAAAGGGTCCTATTAATTAATTGTGAGATATTTCCAGGCCTTGTATCATAGCTGAGCTTTGATCGTTGACCCGAATGTAAGCAAGGTTTAATTTAGATAGGTTTGTGTTAACAGGCAAACGTAAAGGTTAAATATTGATAGGGTAGATATCTCTTACATTAGAATGTTGTTTAAATAGGCTGCCGTAAAATGACATCTCTTCTAGCGCTATCACATTAAGTTAGCCATCCTAACTTTACCAAGGTCAGGCAAGAATAAGCTTGACTGGATGCCCGGTTCTAAACTTGCTGATACTGCATAAATGAAAAAGCTAATTGGTTCAATTTTGGCAAAATAACCCTGAGCACAATGATTCTATCAGCAGTAATTAAGAATGAATACAGTCAGGTTAACAGTCAAATGATGTTATGAACGTCTTTTTCATTAACAATTTCTCAAGAAATTTATTTTTTAAGCCTCATAACTTTACGGATAGTGTCGAAAACGCCTACCAAATGTAATTATACATATTTATTAGAAAGCTCTTGTACAATTTTCCTGCATAATGTAGCCATTTTCGGCTTGATTAAAAGTCAACTCACACTGACCCGATAGGTGATCAAGGACTGCTACCGTGTTTATACGAATGTTCAGGCAGGGTCAACCATACTTGGTTTCAGTAATTTTAATTGGAGATGAAACAATACAAACCCAATATAAAGTTAGTTTTTCAAGTCAGTGTAAAGTTCCAGACTCAATGAAAATATCGTCCTTGGTTGCAACGATGAATAGGAATAAATGTGGTGTGTCAAACATTCCTTGGAGTGATTGTTTTAACGCCCTACAGTACAGAGTACTTATTGTTCCCTAAATGATATCTGATTTAATTAGTGTGATAATCTCTGAGGAAAGGTGTTTTTTCCGTACACGGATCAAAGATTGCAATGAAAGGTTAAACTGACTGAATTTATATCGAGTTGATATTCGATTGCATTGAGCTTATCTTATAAAAGTGTTTACTGAGGCTGATGGAAATTTCCAGTTACCTCTGAACATCAATTCATTGGCATTGCCCAGTGAACTCTTGTCCCGTGAGATTAAAGCGCTTTCTGTGATTTTGTGTGTATTTGTTTTTCTGTGTTTCTATGAATCTCCTTCTGTGGTAAATTTGTTTTCGTGATTGTTTGTTGAAACTAGGCCTAGTGATATATGCAGGGCATGATATCGCTATCACATTTGGTTGAGGAACAAAGGGTCCTATTAATTAATTGTGAGATATTTCCAGGCCTTGTATCATAGCTGAGCTTTGATCGTTGACCCGAATGTAAGCAAGGTTTAATTTAGATAGGTTTGTGTTAACAGGCAAACGTAAAGGTTAAATATTGATAGGTTAGATATCTCTTACATTAGAATGTTGTTTAAATAGGCTGCCGTAAAATGACATCTCTTCTAGCGCTATCACATTAAGTTAGCCATCCTAACTTTACCAAGGTCAGGCAAGAATAAGCTTGACTGGATGCCCGGTTCTAAACTTGCTGATACTGCATAATGAAAAAAGCTAATTGGTTCAATTTGGCAAAATAACCCTGAGCACAATGATTCTATCAGCGGTAATTAAGAAATGAATACAGTCAGGTTAACGGTCAAATGATGTTATGAACGTCTTTTCCATTAACAATTTCTCAAGAAGTTTATTTTTTAAGCCTCATAACTTTACGGATAGTGTCGAAAACGCCTACCAAATGTAATTATACATATTTATTAGAAAGCTCTTGTACAATTTTCTGGCATAATGTAGCCATTTTCGGCTTGATTAAAAGTCAACTCACACTGACCCGATAGGTGATCAAGGACTGCTACCGTGTTTATACCGAATGTTCAGGCAGGGTCAACCATACTTGGTTTCAGTAATTTTAATTGGAGATGAAACAATACAAACCCAATATAAAGTCAGTTTTCAGGTTTGTTTTTAAAGTCCAAGACTCAATGAAATATCGTCCTTGGTTGCATCAGTGAATAGGAATGAATGTGAGTGTCAAACATGCCTTGGGGTTGTTGCTTAACGCCCTTCTGTACATAGTACTTATTGCTACCTTAATGATATCTAATATAGGCCTAATTACTGTTATAATCGCTGATGATAGGTGTATTTCCTTACAAAGATCAAAGACTGCAATGAAAGGTGTTAAACTGACTGAATTTATGTTGAGTTGATATTCGATTGTATTGAGCTTATCTCATAAATGTTTTTACCGAGGCTGGGGCTCGTCCGGGATACGAACATTTTGAGCCTTTGGCAATATTTTGATAGCCTTTTCCAAACTACTGTATCTTGTGAACTCAGCGAAATTAATCATGGCGGAATTCAAACCAGACGAATTTATGGAGGACGTGATCAGCACGCAATGATTTCCTTGAAAAAGACAGCCTTGTCGCACTAGCCGATTTCCTTAGGGTAGAAGTTAAAAGATCTATGTGCAGGAAGGAAATTCAGTACAATATTGTCAAATATTTAGTTAGTTTAAGCAAATTTGAGTAATCCATCTTGCATGATTATGAGCCTGAGTCTTCCTTTGAACTCAGAAAATAAGAATTATAAATGCAGGCAACTTTGGAGCTTAAGGAACTAGAATTACTTATGAAATAAAAATAATTACAAATGGAAGAAAGGGGGAGAGAGAAAGATAGTCAGGAAAGATTAGAAATTAAAGAAAGACAAAAGAGAAAGAGAGAGAGGTAAGAGAAAAGGAAAGAGAATTCTCAGAACGGCGACTACACGTAGTAATTAAATATGTAGAGCTTGGACAGTTAGGAAAATTCATCGCTCCTCACGGTTTTGACATCACTAAGCATTTCAGGTTAGTCCCTCTTTCAAGAAAAGGATGTTGACAGATATTTCTTTCATTTTGAGAAAATTGATTGGAGTCTAAATTGACCTAGGGAGTCCTCGTCGATGCTTTTGCAGAGTGCTTTGGTAGGTAAAGCTAGAGGAATTTACATTCAGTTGTCAGAAGACCAGGATTCAGATTACAATTCTTTGAAGGAATTAATTATCAAGGGCCATGAGTTGGTGCCTGAAGCTTACCGTCAGAAATTTAGGGATTGTGAGAAGGTTAAAATCAAACATACGTTGAATATGCTCGAACAAAAGAACAACTGTTTGATTATTAGTGTTCTTCAGAATTACGAAATAATAACGACAAATGTTTTGAATGAGGAATTTAAAAGGTGCATTCGGAGTGACATCAATACATTTATCAATGAACAAAAGCCGATACATTGGAGGTTGCTGCACGTTTGGCCGATGATTAATATTATTCATTGACCTGGAAATCTTCATTTCTCAGCAAACCACCCCAGTCCTTTGCATACCGAAACACTGAAGGGAAATTTGACTCACCCTTTTCATCCAATAATTTCTCAAAGGAGAGTAGAAAATCAAATGACAACATTTCGCAAAGTTCAAGTAACACTCCTAAAACATCAGATCCCAAGTCTCAACCTCCTTCTGGCAAACAGTTTGGTACACTTTCTTATAGTTATTGTAAGAAAGACGGCCATTTAATGTCAGATTGTTTCAAATTGAAAAGTAAAGGTCAAAGTGCATCTAAGCCCACCGGCTTTATTTCTGCAACACATTTTCTGAGGTTAAATCCCTCTTATCCCCAATCGATGAGGTCAAGGTCAATTCTTCTCGTGATAGTAATATGGGTATTTTGAACCATTTATTCACGATGATTTTATATCACTTTCTAGTTATTTTTCTTTGGCTACCCCTGTCAAAATTTTAAGAGATACCGAGGCGACCAGTCTCGGCAGATACCCTGCCGTTTTCTGAAAAGTCATTTTCAGGTTCTAGAGTTCTTATTAAGGGGTAGATTGTAATGACTACATTGCTGTTCTTCTCCATAAAGTCTATTTGTCTTCGGACTTTGTTTCTTGGCTAGTGACTGTAGGTATTAGGCCTTTGCCTTCTGAAGAGGCCCGCCTTCTCCTTGGAAACGACCTTTCTTGGGACAAGGTCATTACTTATCCACTTGTGACCGTAAGCCTAGTTTAGATCAGGATCCAGACCCAATTGAGGAGGAAATCCTGGTGTGTATTCCCTTCATGTGTTGTTACTCGAGCCATGTCAAAGAAAATTTCTGAGAATCAAATAGTCTCAAAAATGATGTCATAGATGTTGACTTAAGTGCCAACTTTCTTTGTCAGGTGTTTGACACTGATCATTCCCTTATCCCCAGGGATTTGAATCTTCCAGTCAAACTTCTGCTGACCAAGGTCAGACATTTTCTAGATTAAATCTTATTTCAGAGCAACGCAAAGACCCAGATATTTTGTGTTCTTTTGACAGGGTGGATGATGACGGTGTAACTTCAGATATCCCTGTGTGTTATTATACAATTCTCGTATTTTCATGCGTAAATGGAGAACTCCAGATGTCTTGGTTGCTGACGATCGGGCTATAAAACATCAAATTGTGGTTCCAAAGTCTTATCGCGCAGAAATATTGCGCCTTGCCAAAGAAACCCCCTAGGCTGGTCATTTAGGAGTCAGGAAGACCTATTATATTGGCCTAACCTCTGGTAGGATGTAGCACATTTTTGTAAAACTTGTCAAACATTTCAAATGGTAGGAAACCAAATCAGACCATTACAAAGGCCCCTTTACAGCCAATTCCTGCATTTCAAGAACCATTTAGTAGGATACTAATAGACTGTGTTGGGCCCCTACCATAAACATGATCAGGAAATGAGTACATGCTGACAATATGACATCTCTTCTAGCGCCATCACATTAAGTTAGCCATCCTAACTTTAACAAGGTCAGGCAAGTAAAGCTTGACTGGATGCCCGGTTCTAAACATGCTGATACTGCACAATGAAAATAACTAATTGGTTCACTTTTGGCAAATTGACCCTGAGCACAATGATTCTATCAGCAGTAATTAAGAAACAAATACAGTCAGGTTAATGGTCAAATGATGTTGTGGACGTCTTTTTCATTAAAAGTTTCTCAAGTTATTTATTTTGTAAGCCTCATAACTTTACGGATAGTATCGAAAACGCCTACCAAATGTAATTATAAATATTCATTAGAAAGCTCTTGTACAATTTTCTGACATAAGTAGCCATTTTCGGCTTGATTAAAAGTCAACTCACACTGACCCGATAGGTGATCAAACATTGGTACCGCGATCGTACCGAATGTTCATGTTCGAGTTGATATTCGATTGTTTTGAGCTTATAACATGAATGGTACAAGAAATTTGAATACCGGTTTGGGTCCAGACCGGATCGACAAAACTATTCCTGATGGGCCATTGAGGGCGAATGGTTCGTCAGCCAGACTGTGCCCAGAGATTATATTAAAAGATGTCCTTAAAGGGAATTTTGAATGTGACTGCTCTGTGTCGCCATGTCACACGAGGAATTGTAAAACATGTGCAATTTTAATACTGACACTATAATGCAGAGCAACTTATCCAAAAAGACGTACCACACTAAGGTTTTTGAAGACCTTTCTTGCCAAACCAAAAACGTCATTTATGGCATTGACTGTACCTTTTGTGGGTTGATATATGTCGGAGAGACTGGAGAAAAACTATCCAAGAGGATGTGTGGCCATAGGTCAGGTATAAATAATAACTTGCGGACGTGCCTATACACCCATTTTAACGGTCCTCGACGTTCAATACTAAACATGAAAGTCAGAATATTGGAAAAAATTTATCATCCTTCCAATCGTTCTAAACTTAGCAAGAGCTACCGCAAGCAACGTGAACACTATTGGATCACTGAACTTGGCACAGCTATGCCCTATGGATGTAACGATAACATTCTTGGGGTGGGTAATTTATCCAGCCCTAGGGGGAGTTGTGTAAATGTGATGGGTTTATTTAACTCTCACACTAGAAGACGACGAAGCTATGGACATAGACATGGTAATACCAGCAGTCCTCCAAAGTTCAGTGATCTATTGTCTATACTTAATCAGCCATTAGGAGTTCACAAAATAAGAACTACTTTGTTTGCTTGCTCCTTGCAGAAATTGAGATCTTTACTGTCAAGAGTTCAAACGATGAACATCAACCAAAACAGCCCTGATTATCGTTTAGTTCAAATTATAATCGATATCAGCAATTACCGGCTGTTTAAGCCAGTAAGGACAGAACTCTTGAACAGTGACAAGCGTTTATTTTTTCATGTACAATTTGCAAACAAAGGGATTGACCAATAAACATCAGCAATATATT
This sequence comes from Ptychodera flava, assembly GCF_041260155.1. NCBI lineage: Eukaryota > Metazoa > Hemichordata > Enteropneusta > Ptychoderidae > Ptychodera > Ptychodera flava. The sequence goes on from NW_027248278.1 coordinate 15,787,156, forward strand.
GCATGATAAGAAAGTTGTGGAAAAAATACCTCCATATTTTAAATTTCAAGAACTACCTATAGTTTCCTACTTATACCCAAAAAACATTGGTAGGAAACTTTTTAACTATAACAATGAAAAATTTCAACTTTCCTCCAAACAACAGCAGAACTTGTAATTGCTTGTCATCCCCTTTTGCTATAAACCACTTGGTCACATAATAACTGGTGACCTGTCCATCATTACCAACAGCAAACTCCGGCAACTCTTTCAATATGGCCCAAAATATCGGGAGCCACAAAATATTAATTGGAAATTTAATTTCAAAATTATTATGGATAACGCTGAAAAATATGCGAGACAGTTGGCTGCAGTTGAGGAAGTTGATGTGGAATGCCTCTCTGACTGGCTGAGCAAAGTCAGAGACAAATTAAAATCACGTATTTCACATCTCCGTTCTCCCACTAAAGGAGTAAATTCTTCCACAGTATTAGATGACCCGTCTGTCAAAGCATGCCTTGATGCTTTACACAACGAATATGTTGTAGTTCCTGCAGACAAAGCTTCAAACAACATTATCTTTGTCTGTAGGAATTATTATATCCAGTGTATAATAGATGAATTAAATCTTCATTCAGATAAGAGTAATACAACCTATACTCTTTCCTCCCTCTCTGATGAAGATATTTTTCAAACCATTCATCTATGCTCAGTGAATTTGGCATTCCTTTGAAAGAGAAGGACAAAACACTGCGTATGTTGTATTGGATACCTAAACTGCACAAGAATTCTTACAAACATCGGTTTATTGCAGGATCAAGCAAATGCACTACTAAACATCTGTCACAATTATTGACTATAATTTTAACAACCATCAAAAATGGTCTTTTTCGATATTGTCACAAAGTGTATGAAACGAGTGGGTTGAATCAAATGTGGATATAAAAAAATTCCAAGGAATTGTTGCTTGATTTAAAAGTCAAGAAAAACAAGTACAGGTCAATCCGAACATTTGACTTTCCACATTATACACGACAATTCCCACGATAAACTAAAAACGAGGCTGTCATCTCTTGAAAAAAATGACAGTAGAAGGTACCAATACATAACCATTAAACATAGGTCGGGTTATTTTAGTAACAACATGGATGCCCTGCACAAATACACAATTGAAGAATTATTGGAATATTTAATCTCGTATTCGACAACATATTTGTTAAGTTTGGTAGTATGAAATTTCAACAACCTGTTGGCATACCAACAGGTACAAATTGAGCACCACTTCTTGCTGACTTATTTCTCTATTCATATGAAGCAGAGTTCCTACAATCTCTCTACAAAGCAGGGTCTAAAAAACTTGCAAGGCGTTTTAACAACACGCACAGATATATTGATGATCTGATTAGTCTAAACAATCCAGACATATCAAATTACTTACATCATATATACCCTGATGAATTGAAAATCAAAGAAACAACTGAGAGTAGAAACTCAGCTTCATATCTTGATCTGTTTGTACAAGTGGGTACTAATGGGCTACACACCAAGCTGCATGACAAAAGGGATGATTTGATTTTGAAATCATAAATTATCCCCACTTATCAAGTAGTAATTTCATCTGCACCTGCTTATGGTGTATATGTGTCTCAACTTCTCAGATATAGTAGGGCTTGTGATTCCTACGCGGATTTTCAAATGAGACACAGCTTATTAGTATCAAAACTAGTGAGACAGGGATATACATCCAAAAGACTCGTGAGGACTTTCGAAAAGTTCTACGGTCGATATTATGACATTGTGGCCGAATATGACACCTCGGTCACTCAAATGATTAGCGACAGCATTCCCGGCTTTGACTTATAACAGTGATTCATATACTGTATCACTTCATACAATATTAGACAATTTTGGGACCAATCCTGACGGGTGTAGCATGCTAGCAGGGTACGCTTACCCATTCCGGACACCTGGTACCACCACTAACTATCAGTGGTCCAGGATGGTCCTACTTAAATTTGTAAATCTCAATCGTCCCATGGACCTGGTAATGTACTACCTTGAAGGAAATTGATTATTGGACCAGTTTAATGTCATATTACTGAGGCTGGTGGAAATTTCCAGTTACCTCTGAACATCTATTCATTGCCATTGCCGAGTGAACTCTTGTCCCGTGTGATTAAAGCACTTTCTGTGACTTTGTATGCAATTTGTTTCTCACATCACATTTGGTTGAGGAACAAAGCATCCTATTAATGAATGGTGAGATATTCCCAGGCCATGAATCATTGCTGAGCTTTGGTGGTTGACCGCACTCGACCTGAATTTATGCAAGGTTTGATTAAGTCGATCTGTGTTAACAGGCAAACTTATAGGTTAAATATTGATAAGTTAGATATCTCTTATTTTAATATGTTGTTTAAATAGAGTACAGTATAATGATGTGCACTTTACCGCTATATCACATTAACTTTGCAATCCTAACTTTAGAAAGATCAGGTGAATATAAGCTTGACTTGAATGCTCGGTTCTATACATGCTGATACTGCACGAATGAAAAGAGCTAGTTGGTTCACTTTGGCAGGACAGCCCTGAGCACAATAATTTTATCAGCAATAATTGAGAAACGAATATAGTCAGGCGAACAGTAGAATGATGCTGTGAACGTCTTTTTTTCATGAACAGTTTCTCAAGAAGAGTATTTGCAAGGCTCATAACTTTACGGATGTTAATCGTGAACGCCTAAATAATTTTATTAGAGCTACTGACTAGAAAGCGCTTATACAATTTTCTGACACGATGTAACCATTTTCAGCTAGATTTAAATCCAAATTACACTTACCCGATAGGTGATCAAATGACTGGTCCAGCGTTGATACTTAGAAATATTGAACATTAGGGGAAGACTGCATTAACTTGCATGGTACCTAAACCCGGGTCCTTGCCTGACCAACTCGGGTGACAAACATAATACTTTTCATCCCCCCATGTTTATCTTATGGTGCCATTGTAGTGCCATTGTAGGAAAGGCGGGTCTGTGAATTTGATCCTCTGATAACTACGGTTGGGAAGTAGGGTATTCCTAAGCTAATTGAGCTTTCCCGTAATGATATGTATCTGGAAACACTGGGCAAAATGCTTGATATACAACAATATATACACATATACTGATTCTGTACATGTGTCAAATACGTTAAGTATACAAGTACGTATACAAATAAAATGCAAAACTACAGTGTACACTTAGTGTGCAAAGATCTGCATTACGTATACTCTTGATCTGCATAGAAATACGCTACGCATATCAACGTATTGAAATGTTCCATATACAAAGATATACGTTGCGTATGCAATTAATATTGTGTTCCATATACGTCAATATACGTAGATATGCTAAGTGCATATCAAGCATTTTGTCCAGTGAAAGGGTGAGAATATTATATAGAACTCATATCGTAAAAGTGTTTATGTTTTTTCAAATTGATTTGCATTGAAAAAACCTAAACGCCAAAGTTAAATGCGAGGCAGTTGTTTAATCAATGTGACATAACTTTTTTGACGTGCTTTATGTGAGACCCACATACTGTAGAGCAATTCAATTATAGCTGAGTTTTTGAATCTTAGAAAGTTGTGTTTGCAAAATAGTCATTTTGATGTTATATCACTTTAAAAGTAATAATGATTAAAGCACTGTGTAACAACCAATAATATTTATCATTTTTTCCTGAAATATAAGTTAAATATTTGATATTTTAAGGAGTGAAAATTCAATGTTGTGAAGCTAGACGGACATGAAATGCATCAACTTTCACTTCACAAAATATATTCTTAACGAATATGTTTTTACTGCATGTATTTTCCTGCTCACGTTATCAACTTAGAATTGCATTAAACGTCCACAGTGCAGAAAAATCCGCAAGACAAATCTGTTCTGCAAATCATTGATTGTTGAAAAGGTTTGCTACAATGTTGACTCATTTCAATAATTTTGCTGAGATTTATCAAATTATATGTTCTTCGCAACAATTTCAAAACAAATGGTTCATGCACAGCTTTTTAAGAATGGCATTTGCATATCACGTATTATAGATGTGTACCACACATTCTTCATATGAAATTTTCACACACACTGTCATATTGACCTATTTTGTCTGCGGGCTGACAATTCACTCTCAACAAAGTCCATTCATTTGACAAAACCAACGTCTGTGTCTGTCAGAAATAAAAGGACGCGAATTGCTTCCAATATGTCTTATAAATTATTTTCTGCTGACGAATGGTGGATTTCCTCACCAAGTTGCCGAATGTTCATGAAGCATCAACCATCAGGGTATCAGTCATTTTTATTGGGGATTACACAACAGCAACCCAATATAAAGTTAGTTTTTAAGTCAGTTTAAAGTCCTAGACTTAATGAAAATATCGTCCTTGGTTGCATCAATAAATAGGAATAAATGTGGTGTGTCAAACATTCCTCGGAGTGTTGTTTTAACGCCCTACAGTACATGGTACTTATTGTTCCCTAAATGATATCTGATTTAATTAGTGTGATAATCTCTGAGGACAGGTGTTTTCCTTACACGGATCAAAGATTGCAATGAAAGGTTAAACTGACTGAATTTATATCGAGTTGATATTCGATTGTATTGAGCTTATCTCATAAAAGTGTTTACTGAGGCTGGTGGAAATTTCCAGTTACCTCTGAACATCAATTCATTGGCATTGCGGAGTGAACTCTTGTACCGTGAGATTAAAGCGCTTTCTGTGATTTTGTGTGTATTTGTGTTTCTGTGTTTCTGTGAATCTCCTTCTGTAGGTAAATTTGTTTTCGTGATTGTTTGTTGAAACTAGGCCTAGTGATATATGTAAGGCATGATATCGCTATCACATTTGGTTAAAGAATTAAGCATCCTCTTAGGGACTGGACACAAATTACAGGGGGTGGGCCGGTGTTTTTAGAGGTGGGTCACCATTTTTCGCGCAAGCATTTTTGAAGGGTCATAAAATTTTGTGTATGACTACGGGGGAGGGTCACCTTTTTTATGCATCAAAGCTGAAATTGCATGTGCACGTATTGACGAAAATGGAATACTGAAAAAGGAAAAGATACCTCCTGGCACTTTATTTTCTGCCATTTCCATTTTCGGCATGCCCTTTGGGCGCAAGTTTAAGGGTATAATAAACAATGTATTGATGATCCAAGCAGCCACATTGATTTAAGTTGTCATGACTTCTACTTATCCAACTCCTCTATTGCGCATAACTGTCCCCTATAATGACTCTTTCAATAACAATTTAGGGGATCACTTATTAGATATCATTCTCCCATTGACAATACATAGGGTATAGGTCGGTGTCAAATGATCATGTCGCTGTATGTACATTTTTTACTTTTTGAGGACATTGACAGAATACAAACTATTCAGAACAGAGCGAAATGTCATCAATAACACTGGAAGCTTCAGGTCCAACAACTTTTGAATAACAATTTAGGATCAGATAATCTATGAGTTATTTGCAGTTTCATCATAGCCTGATATGTATAGTGAATCAACATTTCGTTGAAATTCCAAAATCATATTTCTTGCACAACCATGGACTTGAAACCACTCTAGTCTAATCATTAACATTAATACTAATAATTAAGCGTACATAAATGCACAGACTTCCCTAGTTTTGTATTGGGAAAAAAATATTCATAGTTTCATCTTAGACTGCCATGCATGGTGAATCGAGATTTCAGTGAAATTCCAAAATCATATTTCTTGCACAACCATAGACTTGAAACCACTCTAGTCTTATCATTAATAGTCGCGCCAGCGGCTTACTGACTTCGCATGCGCTTATTCATAATATACTATGCGAGTAACCGGAAGTGTACCCTTCTTTCATGGGCGTCGCCATGGGTTTTTTTTGAGTACTCGTAAATAAACAAAAACGAAACAAATTCTATTATATAACATGCCTTTTATAAAATATACCTCTTTTATTAGCCAGTTAATGTTATTATGCACCTTGTCGCTGATACAAATATCGTTAATATAGATAAAGGGAGAAAACTGTCGTCATATGAACGGGGCATACGCAAAGAATGCTGGGATTGAATTATAGAAGAGCGCCCCTTGTGTCAATAATTAGATTCAAAAATTGCCAGTTTTTAGACGGAACGCTATAGTTTTCAGCTTGCAAGTGGCACTGCATAAAAACCCTATAATACTTACTGTATTAACATGGATTATTGCCTGTATTTTAGCTGAAGAGTGCATATACAGATGAATACAGTCAAGAATCCATTTTTTGTATTCAGCAAGCCTGTATTCATGTGGATTCATGTGAATTCACGTGTATTATACTATAATACAGGCAACTCATTAAAGTGAATTTATCTGAATTATCGGGTTTTCATGCAGTGTGGAGGGTGGGCAGTGCGGTTACCATTGCAATGATAATGATTGCATAATACGTCCCTTGTTTAACGCAATAGGCTGTTATTATTTAAAAATTGCAAATTTTTGTCCAAAATATTTTACACGCTACAGAAAATCTATACCTGCCCTGCTGCAGGGTTTGACGTCGTGTAAGTACGTGAACTGCTTTCATCAGAGGGAAACTGGGCATAGTTGTCATATAAATGTTTATGAAGTAACAATTACAGTTTATCATGAATCAATACAAATAACATTGCCAATCTTAACCCCTGGCGCGACACCAAGGGCTGAGCCCTATATAATATTATTAATACTAATAATTAGGTGTATATAAATTCACAATTTACCTAGTTTTGTATTGGCAAAAAATATCCATAGAGTCATCATAGACTGCCATGCATAGTGAATCAACATTTCAGTGAAATTCCAAAATCAAATTTCTTGCACAACCATTGACTTGAAACCACTCTAGTCTAACCATGAACATTATACCAATAATTAAGTGTACATTAATGCACAGATTTACCTAGTTTTGTATTGGAAAAAAAAATTATTCTTACTTTCATCATAGACTGCCATGTATAGTGAATCAACATTTCAGTGATATGCCAAAATGAATTTTTTTGCACAACCATTGACTTAAAACCACTCTAGTCTAATTATGAACATTTATACCAACAATCAAGTGTACATAAATAGACAGATTTGCCAAGTTTTGTATTTTAAAAAAAATTATTCATAGTTTTGTCATAGACTACAATGTATAATGGATCAACATTTTATGCGAAATTCCAAAAACAAAGTTCTTGTACACAGATGCACGTGTTACCACCCTCTTCTAATCAAGTACAATTATGTCAATTATTCAGGGTCCATATATGCACAAAAAGTGCATATATTAATTGTGAAATTTTTTTTTACAGTTTTGTCATAGACTCCAATGTATAGTGGATCAACATTTTGAGTGAAATTCCAAAATCAAATATCTTGTTCACATGTGCACTTGTAAACAACCCATGCTAATCAAGTATATTTATATCAGTTATTAAACATCTATAGATGAACAGATATTGCTAGTTTTATATTGGAAAATACACGTTCATAGTTTTCTTATGGTCAACTACCATGTATAGTGAATCAACATTATCGATTATATCTAAAATTACATTTTTTGTACACGCATGCACTTTTTACCTGGAATTTCAAGCAAAGTACATTTACATGAATTATCACACGCATATGATTTGATATTTTTGGACAAAGCGTTACATCAGCCACATTTTGCCTTCCTTTGGGAGGAGGATTTCAAAAGATAGCAAGTCAGAAGGGGGTCTTGAACACATTGCAGGTTTGTTGGGGGGTATTGAGCAACAGGGAAGGGTCATTATTTTCATGCACGGATAAGGGGGAGGGTCACTATTTTTGTGCATGAACTTTTGAAGGGTCCTGTTTTTGATGCAGCTGTGTTTCGAAAAACACCGGCCCACCCCCACCCTGTAATTTGTGTCCAGTCCCTTAAGAATGGCGAGATGTTCCCAGGTCTGTTGACATTTATGAGCTTGGCTATTGACTCCACGCGACCCGAATTTAAGCATGGTTTTATTAAGCAGGCCTTTGTTAAGAGGGAAAAGTAAAGGTTCAGTATTGATAGGTTACCTATCTCTTACATTGAAATCGTTGTTTAAATACGGTACTGTAAATATGATACCAATTTAATCGCAATCACATTAATTTAGCCATCCTAAATTTACCATGGTCAGGCGAGTATAATCTTGACTTGATGCCCGGTTCTATACCGCACAATAATATGGCCAAAGGAGCGTATCTCAGGAGGGGGCGGGCGATAGAATCTCAAAAAAAGGATTAACAGATTTTTTCAAATGACCCCCTTACAAAATCTTAAGGTGTTAATGTTCAAATTTTCCCTTCTGACTAGCTATAATTTTGTTAAATTACGCCTCAAAGGGATTTGAAAGAAATTACAAGTGGATCGCAATATTTTTACGCAAGCGTTTGTTTACAAAATTTTGATATTTAGATTAAATTGATAATCAGCTGTTGATAATACCAGGTTGACCACCTGTCAACAGCTTTTGAATCAAAGCAACAGGTCGACTCGATTTTTAGATGTCAGCAAGGCTTTTGACTCATTGCCCCATGGACTTTTAATTCATAAAATGAATTATTACGGATTTTCAGGCCCAATGCCAATGTGGTTGAAATCGTATTTCTGAGGTAGATCCAAAAGAGTAGTTCTGAACGGTAAACCGTCTTCCTGGAAGATATTTCTCTCTGGTGTTCCCGTTGGCTCATTGATTGGTCCTCTTCTTTTTATCATTTACGTGAACGATCTGTCTACTGTTATCTCTCATTAAACCCTCTAAGTTCCTTCAGCAAGATTTAAACAATGTCTCAAATTGGTGTGTCAGATAGAAACTGAATCCTAATGTTTCTAAAAAGCTGTATCATATTACTCACAAACAAAGAAACAAAATAGTCTCTGATTATTCACTTAAAGGCTCTGTGCTGCAACGGGTGTCACCATTAAAGGTCTAGGTATAACTCTGATATCCGATTTAATTTCAAAACCCACTCCAATTCCATCGTCAGCAAATACTACAAAATGCTGGGCTTCTAAAGTGCACCTGTAAATCTATCACCAATATACAGGCTCTACGGACTTTGAACATATCCGCCCTCTCCTTCTGTATATACTTACTCTCATGCTTAATACACGTCATCCACTTGAAATAGTACTAAACGTGCGCATAAAAGAAAACAGCTTAAGACAAATCTGTCTTTCGAATCTTTGATTGTGAAAACAAAGTTACAATTTTGACTCATTTAAATAAATTGTGCTGAAATTTATCAAAATATTCATTCTTCATAAAAATTTTATAACATATGGCTTACACACTGCTTATGAAAATGCTTATCATGTTTCATAAATGTGCGTCCACACCTAATTGTTATTGTGAAACTTTCACAGACACTGACATATATTGACTTATTTTGTCTGAGGGCTGATAATTTACTGTCGACAAAGTCGATTCATTTGACGAAAACATCCGTGTCTGTCAGAAAATAACATGACGCGAATTGCTTAACTATGTCTTTTAAATTTAATTTCTGCTGACCAAGGATTGATTTCCTGTTAAAGTTGGCGAATGTAGATGAAGAGACAGCCCGACTGGGTTTAGGTCAATTTGACTGGAGATTTGACTGTCCTGACCCATATAAAGTTACTTATTCAAGTAAGGTCAAAGTCCCAGACTCCATGAAAATATCGTGAAATGTTTAATCAGTGAATAGGACTGTATGTGAGTGTCAAACATGCCTCCGGGTTGTTGTTTTAACGCCCAACAGTACAGGGTGATTATTATAACCCGAATGATGTCTATTGAAATTACTGTGATAATCGCTGGGGATAGGTGCTTTTCCTTACAAAGATCAACAATTGCGATAAAAAGTTAGACTGACCTAATTCATATCGAGTTGATATTCGATTGTATTGACCTTATCTCATAAAGTGTTTACCGATTGCCGCGTGAACTCTTGTCCCATGAGATTAAAACGTTTTCTCTGTTTATGTGTGGTGTTTCTGTGTTCCTGCTTATCTGAGTCTGCATGTTTGTTTTCATGATTGTTTGTTGAAACTAGGCCTTGCTTAAGGTGAAGCACTACGAATTACGTCAAAATTAGGTTGTGGTGTCATTTTCTTGAAACTTTGCACAAATATTCTTTGAAGTTGTGCAAGTGCAAAAATGAAATAAAAAATGGGGGTCACCACGCTCGTTTCCATGGAAACGGACGTTAAAATGGCGTCGTTAGAAATAAATAAAAATGATATAATTCACTTAAACTAAAGAAAGCAATTATAAAACGCTTAGCAAATGAGTTAATTTAATATATACCAACGATTAAGATCAATATCTATCGAATGTATAGTTTTCATGATGTTTGTAAAGAAATTTTAACATAAGTATCGATTACAAAATGACGATATCGAAATTACATCACTACATAATTTTCGAACTTTCTTCCTGTCGCTTTGAATGGTGTCATTTTGACCAAACTTGGCGAATAAAATCCTGACATAATACCATTTAGTTACACTTTTAATAAAGGGTGTCACAACGCTACTTGTTACAATATTTCCAGGTGAATGGGTAATATGCGCCAAGTAAATGGGAGAGAAATGTTAATTTTGCGCTCATATTGAATAAAATCCAGCTTCCTAGGGGGTCAAAATATGACAAGGTTAAAGGTCACATGTATTTCTAAGAGACTGGGTCAAAAATTAGGTAAAAGCGCAATTTCAACAATGACAGGTGATGTTAAATACATGCGCTGCAAAATAACCCATTTGCGGCAGGCTGGAGTTAAATCTGCGCAGAAACGTTCTAAAGCGTGTGCGCGTCCGAATTCGTCGCCCTTTACCTTAATAGGCACTGCATGCTATCACCATAACATTTGGTTAAACAATCAACAATCCTATTGAAGAATGGTGAGATATTCCCTTGCCTTGCTTACAGTTCTGAGCTTGGCTATTGACTTCACTCGACACGAATTTAAGCATGATTTCATTAAAGAAGGTCTGTGGTAACAGGCAAAAGTAAAGGTTTAATATTGATGGGTGTTATATCTCTTACATTAAAGTTAATTATATTTTCAGTACCGTAAAAGTGACGTTAATTTTAGTGCTATCATATTTACTTAGCCATCCTAACTTTACGAAGGTCTGGCGAGTGTAAGCTTGACTGAGGTATTCAAAACAGTTCCGGAAATCACATTCCTACACTTTCACCTCTCTAGAGAGAGGTTTGCACTTGTGCAAAGCTATGACACATTATGATTCATGTCAGAATTCCATAAATAAATATATTTCTTAATTATTTCTTCTACCATATATATTGGGCTGTCTGAGTTGATGGCACTGGTCGTGAAATTAGATAAACAAGAAAATAACTTTGTTTGAAGATATCAAAGCACAGGACTTAACAGGATAACCTGCGTGAAATAAATCCACGGCTGATTTCAATCATGCCAGCATTTTCATGATGACATATGCATTACCTACAAACATAAACAAACGATTCATCCCTCATTTCTGGTTGCACTCTAATAGGCGAGCGGCGAATCCACAAAAAGGGCCTTATTTTAGGAGTTTAATGTACCCACCTTACATACGGCCATATCATACGTCATTTGAAAGCTTATTATCTCTACTTTAAGAAAATTGACGATGTGGAGCTGCCAAGTAGGGCCATAACCTCCTAATTTGCATAATTAACAAGGGTACCCAATTTGCATAAATGCGATATAATATTTGAAATTTATTGTTAACTTCTCTGACGATACGTTTAAACTATCGAGTGATATATCAAATGAAAGGTCTTTCCATGTAGAATACAAAATGGATATTCAAAGAGATATTGAAATTGATTATACTGGAATATTTTCATGTTTATATGGAAAACAATATTTCCCCTATTGAATAACAATATTTCAAAAATTTTAACACATACAGCAACAACACACAGCCACACCATACGTCATTTGAAAGCTTATTATCTCTAATTCACGAAAATTTACAATTTGGAGCTACCAAATCGGGCCATAACCCCCTAATTTGCATAATAACACGCATACCCAATTTGCATAAATGCGATATAGTATTATAAATTATAGTTAACTTTCTAAACATACGTTTAAACTATCGAGTGATATATCAAATGAAAGGTAGTTACATGTAGAATACAAAATGAATATTCAAAGAGATATTGAAATGGATTTCACTGAAATATTTTCATATTTATATGGAAAAAATATTTTCCCTTTAGAATAACAGTATTTTAAAAATGTTTACACATAGAGAACTATCATACAGCCACATCATACGTCATTCGAAAGCTTATTATATCTACTTGAAGAAAATTGACAATGTGGAGCTATCAAGGAAGGCCGTACCCCTTTATGTCCATAAATTACACTGGTAAGCAATATGCATAAATGAGATATGAAATTAGAAAATTCATTGTTAACTATTCTAAACACACTTTTACAATATCGAGTGATATATGGTCTGTGGTGATGGTATTTGCATGTAAAACACAAAATTGATATCAAAAGTGATATTTAAATTAATTTACGGAAATATTTTCATATTTCTGTCGAAATAAATATTTCCTCTTTTTAATAATGGTATTTAAAACATTAATTTAAGTATCGATGCAACAAAAAGATCCACACGAAAGACACTATTGTAGTTGTTGAAATGTAGCTTTGTAGCTGAAACAATGTGTCAGAGTAAGCTACAGTCAAAGTAATGGCATGATTCATGATCCAAATGATTCATGTCATTTCCCGTAAATCTAGTAATTGTAGGAATTCATCATCCTCTTCTTCACCAGCATTGTCATGAGTAAATGGGTTGCCACAGTTATCGCTGCCTTGGCAGGAACAAAGGTCTGTGCAGGGAAGATTAATTCGACAGCAGACACAATTGGTGACATGTAATAAGAGAAAGCAGCTCCGCAAATCGTTCATATCTTAGTTGTTTGAATTTTGTGTACGGTTTGTAAGTGTATATTATGTTATGTTTTAGCCGTTTTATGTATAGTGTTGATTTGCCATGGCGAGACGCAACCCTAATCTACGTGTTCTGCCCTATGGGGTAGCAAGACTAATGTGACACTGCGATCCTTTGATGCTACCTTTTGAGAGTACTGAGTTGTCTTCATCAGCCCTTCATTTTCTTTTGGTGGAACATGTGCACTGATTGAATGATTGTAGGTGTTACCAATCGATTGTTCCACTGAAAGTTCAGTTTGTTCAAGTACGAAGCTAGGATGTCTACTGTTCGTTCAGGCTATATTTGTGTACGCTCATTTGAATCCGAGATCGGACTGTTGTAGGTTTTGTGAAGTTTGGCATCATCGTAACGCTTATATTTCCGTTTCTTATGTATGTGATTAGGCTACGCTCACAAATAACGGTCAGAGGCAGAGGAATTCGGATTGGATTCGAAAATTTTGGAGATTGTAGAGGGGTACTTGGAGATTTTGATCAGCATATAGGGGACCTGAAAATGTTTTGGTTCCCTTTTACTATTTATGATTCCAAGGAAATTTGAAATTAATTTAATGAAAATTTAATAACATTTAAATGTCATCCGATTGTCCAAAGTTAGTAATCATTAACAAGATTAAGAATCGTTTGGTCGCATTTCATTACTTTTATCTCGAAAATATCTTGTATTCTCTATTGCCTTGTTGTTGCATGATTGTTCTAATGTATCGTAATGTTTCGCGTTTAACAAGGCCCTTGAATGTTGCCGTTTGGTTTCGTGAACCGCAATGTATCTGTTGGTTTTGTGTGTGTTTTGCAGTCGAGAATGTCCTCTTTGTTCCACCGATGACCTTTATAGATAATGAGGTCTAACGATATGATTTCTTGAGAAGAGCTTTCGAAAATTTGAAAGTATGATGCATTTTTTCATGTTTGATATGAATTCATTAAGCTCGTGTTGAGAATCATACATCGTATCTGAATCTCAGTCAGAGCGATATTTGTTCAGTGTGTTGCTTAATTATTCTCATTTTGTCTTGTGAAATGTAATGTCGGGAATTTCTGGTAAAACTGGAGATCTCGTATCGCACCCAAATACATGACGGTAAAATTCACTGTTGACTGAAAGTGTTGTTTTTCAAGATTATTTTCAGCATAGCTATCATGTATTTTGTTGTTGGTTGTTTGATTATGCAATCATTTGATGATCTTTCCTGATTTAATGCTCTGTCGACTGATTCCATTGGTTAATTGTGCGTTGTATTAGTGTACATTGAAACAATGTCTAGTGTTACCAATGTTGCATTGGCCGGAACTTTTATTGTCTAAATTTTCCGTGTAAAATCTGTCGTAACTTTGATGTATGTTGTTTATTTTTCACGATTTATTTGAGAAAATAGTCAATGAATTTGATCTGTGAAAGGTTGGACTGCATTATCCACTTATAATTGGGCGGCCCACGAACATTCCTCGTGGGCGTCATTTTGTTCACTTGTATTTTTAGCATAAGGTACCAACTTGTAAGTGGTGCTAGTGTTTTACTCTTAACTAGAATAATCGCCATGGCTAATTAACACTTTATATAAAACAGCCAAACATAATATACACTGACAATATACACAATATCATACACAAAATGCAAACAACGAGATATGAACGGTGTGTTGAGTTGCTTTTCCTTCATTATATGACAATAAATACGATAAATGAAATATGGTGCTCCGTCTACATATTCCATATTCCACATAACTGAACTGAAAATACAGATGTAACACAGATGTAGTAACCAATGATGTCTCCATCAAACAAGATTTCTAGAGAAATTGAAACAAAAATGACATCAATAATACAAAAGTGTCATTCAACACACAGCTATTTATAACAAGATTGGAACTAATTTGGGATAATTGGATGGTGAAGTAATGTCGGTTTAATTTGCAAATTTAAGCTCATCTGCTTTTCTTTTTACTTGTAATGTTTTTAAGAGTAACTTGTTATATTTCGACACTCAACTATAGAGCACAAAACACGCTTTCGAAAATTTGCAAAATATGAAGACCCAATTATCCCAAATTAGTTCCAATTGGTTTTATGTATTCTTGTTGTTCAGCTATAAGGAATTAGACAGGAAATATTCTAGTTTTCGTATCCTTAATAAACAAAAAATCAATTGCAAAACAAATTCAGATATTTATCCCCAAAACTTTAGCATTATTCGTTATTAGTACACAATATTTAGAATATTATAAACTAGTCAAAACGTTTACGATTTAATTGAAAATATTCAATAAGAATATTTTGAATACACGTTTGGAGTTCATGATTCTATTCTACATGCAAATACCTATCATTTGATATATCACTTGATAGTTGAAAAGTAAGTTTAGAGTACTTTACAATTGATTTTTGTAATTTTATATTGTATTCATGAAAATTAGGTACCCATTTGCATTATGCAAATTAAATCATTACAGCCCTATTGTCAGCTGCATATCGTCTTTTATCATGAGGCAGAGATAATAGGCTTTCAAATAACGTTTGATGTGGTTGTGTGATGCGGTTCTATGTGTTAAAATTATTATAATATCGTTATTAAAAAGGGGAAAGTATATTGTTCTACATTAGTACGAAAACGTTTTAGTAAAATCATTTTAATATCTCTTTGGATATCCATCTCCGTGCAAATACCTTTCATTTGATATATCACTCGATAGTTTAAAGTATGTTTATAGTAGTTAATAAATTTCTAATTTTATATCGCATTTATGCAAATAGGGTACCCATGTAAATTATGCAAATTAAGGGCCACGTCCGTACCTGACAGCTCCACATTGTCAATTTTCTTGAAGTAGAGATAGTAAGCTTTTAAATAACGTATGATGATGCTGTAAGATTTGGCTTTTTGTATTAAATTTTTTTAAATATTGTTATTGAAAAGGGGAAAATATTTTTTCAATATAAATATGACAATATTTCAGTAAAATGAATTTAAATATATTTTTGGATGTCTTTTAGTATTCTACATGCAAATACCTTTCATTTGATATATCACTCGATAGTTTAAAAGTATTTTTCGAGTAGTGAATAATAAATATCTAATATTAATCGCATTTATGCAAATTGGGTACCCGTGGGACTTATGCAAATTAGGGGCTACGGCCGTACTTGACAACTAAATGTTGTCTATTTTCTTCAAGTAGAGATAGTAAGCTTTCAAATGATGTATAATGTGGCTGTATGATGTGGCTGTATGTGTTCAAATTTTTAAAATATTGTTATTCAAAAGGGTAAAGTATTTTTTTCAGTATTAGTAAGGAAATATTTCAGTAAAAGCATTTTAAATATCTTTTTGGATATCAATTGTGTATTCTACATACAAATACCTTTCATTTGATATATTACACCATAGTTTAAAAGTATGTTTAGAGTAGTTAACAATGAATTTCCTAATTTTATATCACATTTATGCAAATTGGGTACCCATGTGAATTATGCAAATTGGGGGGTTATGGCCCTACTTGGCAGCCCCACATCGTCAATTTTCTTGAAGTAGAGATACTAAGCTTTCAAATGATGTATGATGTGGCCGTATGTAAGGTGGGTACATTAAGTGTGAAAAATGGGTGTGTCTGCCGCTCGCCTATAAGAAAACCTTTACAAAATAGGTGATACACACTGTTAACCTGATATTTCACATTGACATCACATTTTATCATGCGTATTTCATCCTTACAATTGTTTAGGTATGCCAACACCGGTCGAACTGCTATGCATGCCAGAACTGGTCGAATATTTGTTGGTGATAACTTCTATATCGGTAAATCACAAATGTCATTAACGCATGATATGTCACTGTCACTACTTGTTTTTGGTCCCTGTGATGGAACATTCAGTGAAGTGTGCATTGCCAAGTCTGCTTCGATTTCATGTTTCACAGAAGATGATAATATTGTGGGACAATGAAATCAGAGAAAATATTTTTGCTGCTTGCAGGAGTGACTCCATCCAGTGTATTACATCCAATTCTACCATAACAACAAGCAGGCCCTTGCGTGTCCAGACAACAAAATCTAAAAGAAACACTCTTAAGACCGCCATTTGGATGTAACTAGTTCAAAATAACCCCTTGTGTGATTCTTTTTCAAAGTGTACAGCCCTGAATCAACAACAAGAGACATGTAACCACTTTCCTTGTTTTGAATTTCCTCATGAGGAAGTAGGTGTCTTAGCTTGTATGAGCACTTTCTTCAATCAACTTTTTAGGACAGTTGTCACAATTACATATCACTATACTGTCAGGTGATGCCATTATGTAGCCACCGTCCTCATATACAAACAACCCCTGCTTTATGGTATTTTTTTTTCCTGGCCAAACTATCAGATTATCTATGGTGCATGGCAGTGTAGTCTTAACATCTCCCACTGTCGTTATTGCCTCTGATAAGAGACATCATGCTGTGAGCAAATGAAAATATTTTAGATCAGTTTCTCTAAAGTATTAAATGAGAACGAAAGTTGGCCTCTCAGTTTCGCATTTGCAGTCTTAGACACATTGTCGGTTGGGGAAGAATTTCAAAAGATCGCGTGACTTTACGACTGGCATGTCGCCAAACTGAGTTCGAGAAACAGACCAAATGTTCTGCACTGAATTGTGGGGAACAACAAGGAACCCTTTTCAGCAAAGAAACTGTTTGTAGCGCTATTTTTCATGAACTAAATTTCTTTACAAAAAAAGTCTGGAAATATTTCAGATTCAAACAATTACGACAAGCATCATTATTCCCTGGGTGGTAGCCCATCTTGCCTGTGCTTAACGATGCGACTCAGGTTCAAAGGTCAATTTTAGCAATTTTTTTTTTATTTCAAATTTCGAACCACTGACACATGGTCTTTCTTTTGGGGAAAGGTGTTGGGTCACATCGTACCGGGAAATTCCTGAAATATTACTAAAATGGAAAACTATCAGCTACACCGCGTGCCATTATTTCCCTTTTGTCTTAACGGTCGCGGATTACCGACCACGATATCTTTGATAAACACGCAGAGATTATGTATAGCTTTGCGGTATAGTGCGCATGCGCTAGCTTCAACGTTATGCTCAGCGTTTTGAACTCCGCATGTATCGGTACGGCAAACACGTCGAGCAGACCAAAGCCGGCGCTCGCGCTCCGTACCGTCGAAAAAGCAAGCGAGGTCCACAAAAGCGGACCTGAAAAAGACGGCAACGTGCGCAAAGGTCGATTTAAATGTAAAACAGTCCGACTTTGACTCATACTCCCTGCAATAACGATCAAGAATGCAGTGAAGAGTCAGATTTGGCCGAGGACGCAGACGATAACGGAGACAACTATGAAAGTAGGCCTATTTGACACGCTGCTTTTCGAACATATCTAGGCTATGCTGATTGCATACCCGAGTCCAAAAATTAGCCTGAGCGAGATGAAACTTCTGTTAGTTGCGATAATTTTATCACTCTTGCTGTACATGCTTGGTGTTAGTATCGTGTTCTTTTATATTTTTAAACTCGAGTTTTCTATCGTGCAGTCTTTTCGTGTCTGCTGAGAAACCTTGAACAACACCGTACCCAACAACAAGTGACATTTATATCAAGGAGTTTCCCAAGCCAGTGCAGGAGTTCATACACACATAAGTAGATTCACAAGAGCAAGTTCACCGATCTGCTAATTTTTTCGAAACGAAATGGAAATATTTTTTTTATTTCATGCCTTTTCTTTCTTTAAATAGAACCCAAAAATTAAATTACGTCAAACGTGAATTGCGAGGGTTCACAAATGATTATTGTGTGCGTGTTGTCTAAACTTATCAATTACCCGCAGACTCCACAGCTGCTAGCTGGACCTCAACACTGAACGTAAAACAAATCCGGCTCAACTTCTAGAAGTGCTGAAACTAGCAATTTTTGCTATATGAGGTCAGTCATCAAAAGTTTGACTAAAAGTAAAAATCTCTGAAATAATAATGTGTGCGCTGGTATTGTGCAAGTCGAGTGACTCCACTAGCTGTGTAGACTAGTCGATACTCTGTCTCTCGGAACACACTGTCGATGACAGCCTGCACTGTTCTACGCTACGGCGCGTGATTATTATTAGTTTGATAAAATCGGTACAAGAACACATATAAATAAAGTTTGAAAAAATAACACGAGTCAATCTCTCCCGTCGTAACGAAGGGCGACAAGTTTGCAGTGCGGTGCAAAAGCTAAGAAAATACGACAGACATTTTATGTTGTCAAGAGTTACATGTGTTCGTCTCATCTTGAGGTAGGAAAACTAGCAAGTGACGTCCTGTTCGCACAGTGACGGCGCTAACATGAACTTGACAATCACTTTTCACAAAGAACATGCATAAATTGCCGATCGCGAGACAGGAAGTAGACAACTTGAGTCAAGAACAAGTGAATACCCGACGCGATTGCGCGACGACAGCACACAGGTCTCGATCTGATAGACTTTTTTACACAAGTTTCGACGTCTTCGTCTTGACTGTGAACACTGTGCACTGGTAACCAGATTGTAACCGTTGAGTTAACAGTATACAGTTAATATGCTAGTTAAACGTTCCAAAAATGGATTAAATCGCTAAGTACCCCTCTGTGTTTGTTGTGTAAATACCACCCGCTGCTGGCACTAAGCATTTGCCAGTTTAGTGTATAATTTCTTTCTATTTTCACACGATCTGCAATCCTAAACATATTCAAAATTCCCAAAACTGACTCTAAATATTTCAACTTATTCCTAGTATAAGAAAATTCGCAGAAAATAGTGCGCGAGTCGGACTTCTTGGTCACAATGTGTGACGCATAGGTCGCTTACA
Organism: Ptychodera flava; assembly: GCF_041260155.1. NCBI lineage: Eukaryota > Metazoa > Hemichordata > Enteropneusta > Ptychoderidae > Ptychodera > Ptychodera flava. Next base: position 15,806,964 of record NW_027248278.1, read on the forward strand.
CAAATCGTCGATTTTCTCAGTTCCGTTTTTGGCAGTGCGTACATTATTCAAATAAGTATAAGTCGGCGGCGCCTGGACAGAGTAGCCTGATTTTTCACCTGTGGACAGTGAATGAATATATCTGAAAGAACGTGTCTCAGATTTCCGATAAAGGGCCTGGAAGTGAAGATATCCTGACAAACGTGAACAAAGGCCGATAATTTATGCAAAAAACGTCAAGTTGACACTTTGAAGGTGCATTGTGCGAAAACAAAAGCGAATTTCAAAAATCCGGGACACGGTTTTTTGCCCAGTATACCCAGCCGTCGATTGCCGTAAACAGATCACCAAGGCCGATTGGAGATTTGTACTTACACTTTTTTGAGTAAAAAAACTAAAAAACACGTGTTTTTGAGTAAAACAGCCGTATGCGCGCTGTTTTTTAAAAACTAACAAATTTTCTGAACTCTTCGGTGACCGAGCAGATAAAAAAAGTACCCATGTCGGGGTGTGTGACCACGTCTTCTTTGTGAAATGAGGATTGAAAATAAGTGACAATGAAACTGAGTCGCTACCTTAAGTCTATAACTAAATAAAAGAACCATATATGGTCAACTGCTTCGTTTCTGTATATTTGCCTTATGCTTTGTCCGTCGACATGGGAGGAGAATTGGCTATCAGAATACGTATTCTTCCCAGAAAACAATTTATACACTAGTCTTTCCATTACCGATATGAAGTCTCGACCTTTTCCTCTGGACACCTTGGGGGATGTTATACATATTATTTACACTGTATTTGTATCTGGTAACTCATAACACATGCACGTTTTCCTTGCGGTTGTTAAGAATATCTCAAACCTTGAGGGCATTGCTAACATCAACAAACTTCAAACTTAAAGTTTTGTCTATACTGCGGGTACCAGCACTCAGTTTGGAGACATGCCCGACGTATAGTCCGGCGGTCTATTGAAATCTCCCCGCATTGTGCCTGAGGCTCAAAATTCGAAACCAAGAGGTCAACTTTCAGTCTCCTCATACACTCCACTACACGACGTTATGCAAGCATTTTCAAAACATGCCAACATTCTGCGCAGAGCAATTTCTATGCAGGGCATTTCACTTTACCTTTGCCTTTCAAAATCTGGTATAAACACATTGTATGCACGGAAGAGATGCAAAGAACCCACGATGTGTTTAATTTTACACAAACAAACACGGAATCTTAAAAGTGATGCCTTCTCATCAGATTGCACCAGCCTAATTACAGTCAGGCAGATGTCGAATAAACGGTTATGTTATTAGCAGTGACTAAAATTATACCAGAACAGTGAGCAGCTTTCTTTAGATCAGTCGGACATCTTATAAATTGTAAGTGAAGTTCATTTGTTACAATAACTGTTTTCAAAGGCAATGTGAAATCTGTTAGAAGTTTTATTCACATTTATCTACTTTTGTACTTCTTGCTTTTCTAGTTAGTGTTATGTGAGTTAAAATGATAACCGTAACACATGCTAGTTAGATTCTTAATTTATCTTCTTACACGGAGTGTCCAGCTGGAATCTGAACTGTGTTTGCTTTAGGCCTTGGAGATGTGTGTGCATACAATTTGTATGTAATGGATATCGAAACGCGAAGGTAATGTAAAATTCCCCGTAAATTGTTATTAGGAATTGATGTTACCGTGATTTGACCTTTGAGGGGTCCAACAGCGCATTAAATAGAAAGCGAACTTTCGGGCACAAAAATGATTGCACTCATGGTTTCTCATAAAATAAGCTGTTTGACTAAAATGGCGCATTTGAAAAATACTGGCGTGGTAAAGAGAAGCTTCCATCACAACAAATTGAGCAGTGGGAGGTGATCGGACACTCAAATTGAATAATGGAGGGTCTCCCCCTCAATAAAGGCATTCCCGCTGAGTAAATTGTTCTGCGTTATGAAGCCCCATGGCCCGCAAATATAAGAAGAGCCAGGAATAGCTCCCATCCATCGTGGGCTCTCTTTGAGCATGTGCGCCACTTACCTGTGACCACGGAGGTCGAAAGAAAGATATTTTTACCTCAGTGTTTTTGACGTACCTTGATAGGAGTCATTTAAGGCCATTTGAATGAAACTCCATTGTGTCCAATGTCATACCTCAGTTACTAGCATCAAGACTCGCCTGATCTGATTTTACAGTAAAAATTAGGTCAGCCTTTATGTAAGCTATGAAAAGGCTGCTATGAAAAAGGCACAGTGTAGCTCAACGATAGGAATCAGACCAGTCCTGTTTACCACAGGTCTCAGTTGCAATACCAGAGCAGGTCAGCTCACTGTTTACTAACAAAAATAATCAAATTGTGTCATAGTAAGGGCATATATAGTGCAACCATTACATTTCACTTCCTTCATTAAGTTTATCACCTAACGAACTAATAAGCAGCCTGGCGAACTAATAAGCAGCCTACTGACAGATTTTTGAGCTGCGAACAAACTTAATTAGGATGGTACCTGCAGTAGTGGCTCGACCTTTTCGTATTGATATCAGACACAGAACAATTAAGTTGTGTTTCCATGCAAGCACCTATGTATGTACACATGAAACCTTGTTAGATTAGCTGCGACAAACACCACCGCAAATAAGGGAGGGGCGAAACCCTTTTTTCAAGGACTTTTCACAATGTCATATTTTACATGAGAGTCGGTTGTACTGGAAGACTGGGGTACCGAGTCATGGTACTTTATGAGCACGTATGGTACAAAAGAAGTATATGAGGAATGGCTGGGAGGACTAGTTCGACACGAAAATTCTCATGAATCTTTCTTTTGGCAACTATAACCCGCGGTTTTTTGTTGACTTGAGCGAACATATGCCAAGTATTGATCACAAAATAGTTTTTTGGTTTTCATCTTGATGCAATAAATAAAAAGTGTCCTGTCAGTGTTGAACGCCAGTTTGTCGGTCTTTTCATTCATTGCCGTCAGCAGTTGGAGGTGGTTCATCTATTGGTTTCAACCCCATTACCGTTTCCTTTGTATCATAGAACTGTTTGAACGTGCCCTTAGTGCTGTAACTACAATACCAGGTGCCACTGTTGATAATGCACTTTAGCTCATTGCCCGATTTTATTATTGTTTTGTCTGGAGTCACTTTCAGGTGTAGGGGTATTTGCATAAGATCGTGGCGAGGATTAGGTAGGTTAGAAGATCCTACAGCTTGAACAAATCATTGCTGTAGTCACAATATAAGACGTGAGGCACATCAGGCAAGGACTCTTGTGGCATAGTCGCCTGAGGGGTACTCAATCGGTCCAGCAGATTATGGGAGATCTTGTACGGCACAAACTTTTGAGCTCTGTTGCTTAAGCCGAAGTTGAATGGAGTTGAACCTCCAGCAGTCGTCCTTGTTCTGACCAAGTCAGCAAAATTGGACATGGCCGTCAAAGCAGTACGATGGCTATGCTGCTTGGCAGCAGCTTGGGCGAGGACAAATGAATGGCGGGCATGCCTGTATTGGCAATGTTTGTTGTTGTTTGTTTGTGTCTTAAGCAGCTGTCCCACGCTTATATCTCTCATGCCATCACACTCAATTTTTCATGGCAACACCACCGCTCCCAGCACACAGTTGCTTGCCTTGGTTTATTTTTTATAAACATAGAAAGAAAGACAATCTGGATTAACTGTAAAAAAGGGCAATGGGAGTGGTCTTCTTTGACCCCAGTATCAATACAACAGGGTTCACCGGCATCTGACTGCATCACTGCATACTGTATAACTCTTGGTAAATTGTGACAGAAGAGAACAACACCATCAGCTATCGAATTTCAACTTGTGAATGGTGCCATCTGCCAACTACAACATCGACACCCTAATCGAGAACATCCAGCTGTCAGACAAGATCACCTTCGGGAAATTTAAGTCAACAGGTAAAGTCTACCTAGATCAGGCCAGAGAGTTGAAGGTCGACTATAGTGCCTACAAGTGCTTTGCAAAATATGATTGCAGATAAAAGCAGAGGGAGCTACTGGAAGGCAGATTTCGTCAATATTGAGGAGTACAAGACCCAGTGCGATGTGGTCGATAGGGCCAACAATGACAAAGAGAGGCCGACCTCCACTGCGTAGCTTTGGGCAGACGCAAACCTACAAATTTTCCCCTAAAGGACAGCACAGAAATCTGCACAAAAAGTGGTCTGCAACATTAGCAACCACCTCACGATGCCTCTCAAGGGGGTAGCAGGCAATGGATTACAGATCATGAGGGCCAGCTCGTCGGCTTAATGATTCCCTTGAACCAGAGCGATGCAGAGGCAGCACTTAAGGCCAAGCAGTACCTCAGGGAGATCTATTATGACCAAGCAGAGTGTTTTGGTTTATTGAAAAAGGAAGCCTGCCACGCTCATGAGCACTAATTCTAAGTCGCATGGGATCTTGTGAGGGTGCCTCTGCCTGAAGACTACCTTGCTGTATCCTGCTCCTTTAGGTGGCCGAGCAGCCTCTTCACCTTTTTTTCTCCAGCCCTGTCCCGCATTATTTGACGATGCTCACATCGTAGGTCTTGCTCGAAGTGTAGAAAAGCAAAAGCATCCAAACGTTCTCTCTAAACCCCTTGCTGATGCTAGTGTATTGCTACATCAGGACCAATACAAAAGGGCACTCTCATGTTTGGCACTGTCATGCATTTTGGGCCCTCTTTTGGATGAGGAAATCGAGCTTATTCGCCATGTCATAAAATAAAAAATATATATGAAAAGACTGTTTGTTTAACTTTCTTTGTTTCGCTGTAATTTCTTTCAATATTTGAGATAACACATCTCATGAAAGTTAACTAAGACTCTATCGTTTCATATATTTTGAGTTTCCCTGTTATTTTAATGAAATGATGAGGTTATGATCGTTCGGCTGTTGACAGTGTTTTTACCTATTTTTGCATATGAATAATTATCACATTGGTATTTGATGAATTTTCTATAACAATATTGCCAAAATATCATAATGGCAAGGGTAACATACGAGAAAATTTAATCTGCAACACTTTACTCAATATTTAGCTGTGCAGCGAGGAAATTCGGCGAAATTTTCAACTTACGTGGTTGGTGGCGCTCGCGGTAGCAGCCTCGCCTATGTTGTTGCTCTGCGAAGTATTCTGTTTTTTTCGAGTTTTCGTTGACTCTGAGCCTTAATCACTATTTTATCGTGTATGACAACTATGCATGAGCGAGTGTGGATGTCCGGAGTTGTGATATTGGCATTACTATTCGAGCTTCTACTGTATTTCTCATCGGGCAGTCGTGTCAGTGACGAAGTCATGACAATTCAATATGGCCGTAGTGAACTTCTCGCTATGCGAAGATACGCCCCGGCTATTAACACCTTGGATGGTAATTTTCATGAGATAGCTTTTGCGGCTAGAAGCTGGATTTCAAATAGAAGGAATAGACCTCGTGGAAAGAGAGGAGGCTATGTGAATTACCATCCTTCACCGCGGAAGATTTCTACAGTTATTGGTGTATTTACCAGAAATTCTCACCCCAAGTTCATTTCAACTCGTATCACAGGTACTTTTCTTACTCCAGTCAATAGAATTTCTTCGTATCATTTACGTGACTGTTTGAATTTCACTTTATGGAATGCAAGATCGATGGATGGTAAAGTTAGCGCATTATGTGGTTCGATCATTTCCAATAATACAGACATCATGTTAATCAGTGAATCCTGGATAACAGATAAAAATTGTACTTTGGTTGAAGCCAACTTTTCATCATCGATCACTGGCTACAATATATTGCATACACCACGATGTCATCGGAAAGGTGGTGGTATAAGTCTTATCACAAGATCTAATCTTGAAACTAAGAAGAATAAGTGCGACAAGTTCAAGTCTTTTGAAGTGATGGATGTGAACATTTCTACAGGGAGTTCTGTCCTTCGCGTCGTCATTATTTACCGTCCTCCATATTCAACAAAACACAAATTCACTGTGAAATTTTTCACATCGGAATTTGGCACATTAATGGAAAGCCTGCTTCTCGCACCTGGTCGTTTATTGATTGCAGGGGACTTTAATATTCATGTGGACGACACCAATGACAATGACGCATGCCATTTTAATGATCTAGTTCAATCTCTTGGTCTTACTCAACACGTGGTTGGGAGTACACATCAAAACGGTCACACTTTAGACCTTGTATTAACCCGAACCTCTGAATCATGGCTAGGAAACTTCACGACTGATAATTCATTGCCATCGGATCATTCTGCAATTCACTTCACGTCGGTAGTCACTCGTCCCTTCCTGTTAAGGTTACAAGGGAACAATGCGACATCAAGAACATTAATTTATTGGAACTTACGGTAGTCACTCGTCCCCTTCCTGTTAAGGTTACAAGGGAACAACGCGACATCAAGAACATTAATTTATTGGAACTTAAACACTCTATTAGAAGTATATATCAACTTTCTGAGTCGACCCATAGTACAAATGAACTATCGGAACTTTACAATTCTACGTTGGCGACTCAACTTGATTTGCAAGCTCCATCTAAACAGCGAACTATCGTGCGAAAGGCTCGTGCCCAATGGTTTACGGACGATCTATTGGCCGAGCGCCGGATTCTTCGGTCCTTTGAACGGAAGTGGCTTAATTCTAAGCTTGAAATTAACCGGCAGATTTTCATCACTGCTCGTGGCGAGTACAATAGAAAGTTGGATCTGAAGAGAGCAGCATTTCATCGTAGTAAAATCGAAAATGCGAACACCAAGGAACTTTTCAGAGTTGTCGATGACATTTCCGGTTCAAAGAAATCTGCATCGGACATTCTTCCGACTAATTTAGAATCATCTAAATTACCTGTTGCTTTTTCAAGGTTTTTCGAACAGAAAATAGTACATTTACGTGAAAGATTACAGATTAATGTTCCCTCTACTGTTGAATCGACCACATCTCGGAATTCACTTTGTATCTTTGATCCTTTGTGTATTGATGATGTAATATCTATTGTTAGTAAAATGCCTGCTAAATCATGTCAGTTAGATCCACTTCCAACACATCTGGTTAAGGCATGCAAGGATGAATTAGCCCCAGTTTTACTTCGTATTGTAAATTCTTCATTTTCCTCTGGTGTTTTTCCTAATATCTGCAAAACAGCTATAGTTCGCCCACTCATTAAAAGAATTGGTCTTGATTGCAATGTAATGAAGAATTATCGTCCTGTATCCAACTGCAGTTTCCTAGACAAGTTTTTGGAGAAATGTGCATTTTTGCGTCTAAATCAATATTTATCTGACAACTCTTTGTACGGTCGTTTTCAGTCTGCTTATCGAGAGGGGCATGGCACCAAAACCGCTCTTGTACGTATGCTCAATGATGTAATGCTATCTCTTGATAAACACCACAATGTTATTTTAGTTTTGTTGGATTTGTCAGCCGCTTTTGACACTATTGACCATGACATCCTTTTAGGCAGGTTGCGTTCTAGGTTTGGTATACAAGGGCCTGTTTTAAATTGGTTTGAATCATTTATAAAAGGTAGAATGCAACAAGTGTCTGTAAAATCTCTAGTGTCGGAAAAATGTATTTGAAGTATGGCGTACCACAGGGATCAGTACTTGGTCCCGTGTTGTTTGCTTTGTACATGACTCCGATTGAAGACATCATCACACGTCATTGCCTAAATACTTTAATATCTGCAGACGATTCAGGGTTGTATATTGTGTGCGACATCCTCGCCAGCTCTGTCGTTGTTGCACGTGTAGAGGCTTGTGTGGATGAAATTCGTAATTGGATGATGGCTAACAAGTTAGCTCTGAATGATGGAAAAATCGAGGTGGTTTGGTTTAGACCTCGTACTACTAGTAGTACAGCTAGATTACAGTCCGCTTTCCATGAATGTACGTGTAGGTGAGGCCATGATTTCACCATCAACTAATGTGCGTGATCTTGGTGTGATGCTAGACTCTTTCGGACTCATGGATGAACATATTCGTCATGTTTGTAAAGTCGCATCTAATTCACTTTGGAGGATAAGTAAGATTCGCAAATTATTAGACCAGTCTTCTACTGAAAAGTTGGTACACGCATTTGTTTCATCAAAGTTAGATTACTGTAATAGCTTATTTTATGGTGTACCTGCATACAAATTAAGCAAACTTCAACACATCCAGAATTCTGCTGCTAAGTTGGTAACCAGGCGGAAGTTCAGCAGTCATATTACACCCATACTTCAGGAATTACACTGGCTTCCAATTGAGCACCGTGTACGTTTTAAAATCTTGTGTCTTATTTTTAAAGTAATTCATTGTAAATCAGCGCCATCATACCTAGCAGAACTTTTAAGCATTGAATGTCCAGTTCGTGATACAAGAAACAGTGCAGGTGTTAGACTCTGTCCGTTTTCAATCAAAGATCATGGAAAGCAACCTTCAAAAATATATGGTGACAGGGCTTTTAGCGTTTACGCACCTAAACTTTGGAATAGTCTGCCAATTGAGCTCCGGATCGTCAAGGAATTTGTTTTATTTAAAAAATCTTTGAAAACTTTTATTTTTCGCGACTGCTACTGCTTATACTAGACTGTGTGATTTTTAAAGTGTATGGTTTTAGTCTATCATGCCAGTTCACATTTTTTTCTTATGATCTTAAATTTAATTTTTTTAATTAATTTCTTTCTGAATCGTTTTAATTTGATTGTTACACTTTCATTTTACTATTTTAATTTATATTTTTAATTTTTACTGTACCGTACAGACCGCTGAGACAGTTTTGTGTAGTGGTCTTTAAACAATAAATTATTATTATTATTATATTATTACGTTTGAAGGCGGATTTGACTTTCTTTACGAGTACTCATCATATTGTTGTGAAATGTTGACACACTATTCAGAAACAAAACATAGGGTCTTTGGGCCTGCAGTTTAGGGAGGATCATGAGGTCATTGTCTGTGAACAGGAAGCTCTTGCCGTAGGTTTTGTTGTTCAAGTAAGTAGGGAACAAAACAATGATTTACTTAAACTTCAGACAGTGGAACCTCTTCAACAGGCTCATCAGGCGCCCTGTTATTATCATATTTAAGGACGGTTCTTCACACAAACCACCATCCATCTGTCTTCCATCCACTGCGAGCTGTGCATGACTATACGTAGAAGAGGATCCTGCTAACAATTTTGTCCCGATGAAACCTGAGCGTCACATAGCACGTAGACTTGCACCAGCAACCTGTCATCGTGATCTACTGTGGCTGTTGTTTGTTTTGCAGATTTGCAGCTTCATCCCATCCTTCGTGTTCAGCACTCTCAACAAGCTATTGCCATGGACTTTCCACGAGCACGCAGAACTTGTTCTGCAAGAAATCAATCTCACGAAGAAGTAGGTCCTGGTCTTTGATGCCCTCTGCAAAGGTAACAGTGGGCCCCTTTCTAGATAATGTCTGGGAGCATTTGCTAGGCACAGAAATTGTTTGCAATTCATTTGATCACCACAATTTCAAGGTTTGAGTTCACAAACAGCTCGCTGTCTAGCCGGGCTACAGCCTGTGCCCTTGCCTTTGTGAACAGAATGGTCACCCCTTTGATACTTCGGCGAGGGGCATTGATATTCTCATTGATGAAAGTGTCGCTTCCTCTAAGAAAGAGTTCATGAAATCATTGTGGACATACTCGTACACGAAGCTCTTACCACTGCCATATTAGCCAGCAATGTCTGGGACATGTTTTGTGCTCTATCTGGATATACATCAATCAGTACCCCTGCTCAGCAGTGTCCTCACAGACTATCAGTTGAGTGGCCGGCGCAAGGGTGATTTCCCATTCAATGAGACTGCTGAGCATGCTTGGCTAAGTAATGCTATGCCCACTAGTGAGCGGGTGTTAGAGGTGGATGGCATTCTTCGTCGGATAAACACCATACAAGTAGATGTCGTCGTCATCTTTGGCGTTGGTATTGCCAGGGCGGTTTCTCAGCTTTGTCAGGTTTTGGCCCGGATGCCAAAAAGGGTCAAATTCTTTCTGATTTTCTTATGTCTTTAAAGATCTCTATATGTCTTGATCGTGTGTATTGCGACAAATCGAGCATTAATTCGCCTCCATGCTGTTGTTTAGATAGCCTTTTATCTCCTGGTCAAACACCAGCTCAAAAGAATCGGGCACAAAGACGACATCAGATTTCAATTTTGGACACCGAATGTACAGTGTTTCACCTGACCGCACTTGATTGGTATTTTGTAAAACAACATCGTGAGTCTTCACTGCCTATTCATATATAATAGATGATAAACTGGCAGGCAAAAATATCGAATTATCAGGAGTAGGAGGGGAAGAGGTGTACAAATATGATCTGAACAAGACGAGGGAGGAAGAGACTGCTTTGGGGGGGCGCGCTGAGGCTACTCCTGAGAAATACAGACTGAAAGCACTTCGAGCAGAGCTCGTACAATAGGCCTGAAGTTGACATTCAATTAGGAAAGAACACAATACTAAGATTCGACATTTAGGAGTGAAAGGAGTAGGAGAGAATTTTCAAGAGATATCCTGGGAGAGGACCCTTATATCAAGGAAGAGACTATGCCATCGAGAGTGAGGCCCAAGCTGCACGCAACGATGACTTACTTACATTCTTAGCTGATATCCCTATGAAAGGCAACTCCTCAATCGGGAACTAAATGCCAATAGACTCACGCCTGATGATTTTGGTTTGCTGCGAGATCACCTGACAGAGCTCAGAGAGGACGCCAGTGGCAATGCAGAAAAGCCAGGATTGCTGAATAGAATGACATCAACCCCGTATGTGTAGTTTACAAAGATGAGCTAGCCCTTGCAAACAAAACACCAGGGGAGCTATACGTAGAGAATGACAAAATACTAAGCCAACCTCGCAGGTGAAAACCCTGAATTGACAACTAAGCTCTTAGCCTTACTTACAAAAATCTACGACCACATCGACTGGCTTCATGGCGAGAACCAGAAAGTTAATAAAATAATGGCTGCAACAAGAACACGGAAAGAAGTTCTCAAAGATCCAGATCTGGAGATAAAAACGAATTTGATAGAGCTGCTCAAATGGAAAGGGCTCACCATCAGATTGGGGTTGACAATCACAGGACTGGTGATCTCAAAAATTACTCTTGCTCCACAAAAGGTCGGTGATCCGCAAAAGGCGGTAGTATGAGTTATGCCCAAGGGGAAACCATACGACGTTGTAAGGGAGCGGTCAAACAACTCAGTCAGTGAATGAAGGGACTGGCTGCAAAAATGCTGCAGTTATCCCAGGATTGCCAAGGATGGCACCACGTGAGTTTCCTTCTGAAAACTGCTAGCATAGTAGTGGGCTTCGTGGCGAACAGCTGAGGATTTTCATGGTGGAATTTTATTCTACAGAGTGAATAGGCTGACAGCGTAGGATGAGGATGTTATGTGACAAAAACATCCCAAAGTTTCGTCAGATACACAGAGAAGTTTTTGAATTTAGCATTGATGTGGAATGGTGCAGCTGTGGAGCGCAAACAGACTTATCCTCAAGTCAATTCCCGGAGAAGATTGAACTCTTGTACTTTACCATCCCCGGTTTTGTATGGAAGTCCATAAGGGACATTTTTGGGAGAAGAAAAAAAATATTATGTCGCGCCGCATGTTGTTATGTGAGAAAAAAAGGTGAAGTCAGTGAATTTCTTTAAGATAAAATTTATTACAAAGAAATAAAAGTTATAACTTATCTCAGCTCAAGTCTTAGAATTGAGGCAGACAGACCGGTGAATGAACAGTCCTTTTCTTAAAGGCCTGAATCCATAATCTATCGTGGCTGTGAAGGTCTTGAAAAATCTGCTAGAGTGATCCCAATGTCTTGAAATAACACGTCAGTGATACGATACCAAATGTCTGATGAAAACTATGCCATGCCTATATAGTGCCGAAACTCTATTAATATGCTAATTATAACCATAATTTAAATTAATCTGACAGAGGCCAACCCTAGGGTTTTTTACATACCAAGTTTCAGGGCAATGGGACAAAACTTCCTGTGAAGAAGATTATTTTACTCAAAGACGGGAAATATTGCCCCTAAAAATACAACTTTCAGAATTTCACCCAATGTGAACAAATCTTGCTGAAGTCTTCGCAAAGAATCTGCATAGCACGTTTCAACCACATTTGGCTAGTGGTTACTGTGTTTTAACAATTTGCTGGATTTTACCCTGTTTTGCCTCATTAGCATATTTTTGACACTGACATGTTCATTTGAACAGATTCACATCTCCACCCTTTGGTGCATCTGTTCACCGAATACTAAGATGGTAAGTGCTGCGGTTTTTGAGTTTTTGATGTGGACTGACATACATTCACATACGTAACAGATGATGCTGACCTACCATATAAGCTCTGTTTGGTTTTATCGACATATAACAATGTGAGCTAAAAATACAAAATGAAGTAAACAAGCATGCACAGTATTTTAATGAGTGATTGACATCAAAGACTAATTGACTAATTGACAATATTAATCTAAATAATGTAAAACTGGATGAATATACAATGCAAGACAAGGACAGCGGGTAACCAGTGCTTTATTTCCAATATATAGAACTCTCACAAAATATCTGAAAATCTCTACGAGATGGAAAATAAAACTTATGGTGCTGATGTTAGTTATAATTCAGCTGCTCTCAATACATATAATATCAACTGAAGATAGTTGCACTTGACAACTTTCACTGTTGTACAACGCGTTCTGCGCATATTTCAAAGGGTTTTACAAGACAGTGAAGCATATCACTAAACATTTACATCGTATGTACTCTTCAGCCATAGTTCTTGCCAACCAACTTCATGATTATTTAACAGACAGAAAATGATACAACACTTTGCAAGTAATCTTATCAGAAACATATCAGAGTGCGTTAATGACTGATCACTCAGCAGAAAATAACAGCGGGAAGAATGCTAGAATTATACACGAATGTCACAAAACAAGTAAATACAATATGTGTAACACAGCCAATCCTCATTAAATCATTATCTCAAATCGTTCCTTTCATATCAAACCGCGAAAAAAACGACTTTACAATATGTTCTTCCGATAAAAGTAGAATAATGCTAACTTTCTAGTAAAGCGTTTACTTTACATTAAATTAAAATGAAGTTCCAGTTACAGGTATAGCCGTGAACTTTTTTCTTTTCTACTGTATTACTAATTATGACAATGTTGAAAGTTAACGTCTGTTTATTTTTATTGATGATTATTCAGAAACTGTCACTTGTTGATGCTTTGTGATATGCATATTACCTACCGTGCCCAATGATCGCAAATGTACATCAGTAGTTGTTATAGAATCATATGCAACAATACATTTGCTGTTTTATTTGCCGGTAACATACAAAGTTTCTTTTCAAATCAACATAGCTGTACCAAAAGTCATTTTAGCAATCATTGCCCTGCAGTATTTTTCCGTTGTTCACCACTGCCACCATGCTTTATCTTTTTGTTCATTGCTAGCCATTCACTCGTTTAGTGTGTTGTTATGTATTGTTTTTAGTGCTCTTAGAGCGTTCTGAAGAAAATTGTAATTTTAAATGTAACTAAATTAAAGTTCATTACAAATATTTGAGTTCATATTTCACTGTGTCAAAGTGGTCTCCTAAGATGTCAAAGAGGCCAGCTTCTAATGTAGAAAAATTTAGACACTGCTCACTACATGATATCATTCAAAGATATGATTAGGTAGATCACCCCTAACGTAAGGGGCCGTGGATAATTAAAACATGCGCACGGTAAACGAAATTAAGTGCGTTTGTCGAAAAATCCAACCAACCCTCATTCTGTATCTGCATCCAATAATCGGTGATTACATGGCTATGTAATCACGCATACACTACCGACCGACCCCCAAACCTGCATACCCTCTCTAAAATCAATCACTGTTCAGTGCCAACTCAACAATGGCGCAACCAATAGAATGAAATGAAACAGTGTATCCAAAATGATTTTTACGTTATATTACTCGTGCACTGGTTCACATGTACGTTAATTTTGGTGTAGCGCCGGTGCTGTTCTGGCCTGGTACATGCCAAACAATGTAGCACGAATTTTTGCGATACAGAAAAACGAGTAGCGAGATGTTGCGATAGGAAAACCTGTAGTGCGATTTGTGTGCACGGTAATCGAAATACAGCCGGCCAAACCCCTCCCCCAACACAGACGTTTTGTTTACCGTACACGTGTTTCAATTATCCACGGTCCCTAACTATGAAAGGAACTCTTTCATCCTCTAATTCCAAATGCTTTTGACGTGCACTTCAAAGTACATATACTTAAACTTCAAAGTACATATATTTAAACTTCAAAGTACATATATTTAATATTATTCATTTAAATGCGTACATCCCAAATTTTAACACGATCACAAGCAGCTGTTCAAGACATATGTTCTCGTAGGGACTTTGCTTTCCATATTTTACACACTGATAAAAACGAAAAAAATTGCCGACCACTGTAACTGCTACTAGGTTTGACAACAACATTTTTATTTTTATGTTATAAAAATAATAATATCATGATCAGATATGTATATCATGTTCTAACATTTACGTCAACGACTTTGAGAAACGCTCTGATCAATACCAATCGTGATATCCAAATTTCTGGTGATTTTGGCGATATTAATGACAAGACCACACATTACTCGGAGACATTAAGAGACACACGTTACACATACATTAAAAGTATGTAATAGTTTGGCATGCACACATGGTGACTATACAAATGAATGCGACACCATGTGACACAAATGCTATAGAGGAAGTATACAGATGGAACTGCATTGCATGTATACATGACCAGATTAGTACATCCAGGACAATTAAAGACATGCACTACAGGCAGAGTACTAATATATCTGCACTGCATGCATACACAGCTACCAGTATACATGTGTGACCATGGGTAACACTGACTACACAGGCAGTGTATTGATGCATTTGTATTGGATGTCACCCTGACCACATCAAATCATATGTGACCATGGGAGACACTCTCTGACTACACAGATTGTATACTATTTTATCTGTATTGGAGATGCACTTGACCACATCAATACATTTGTGACCATTGGAGACACTGACCACACAGGTTGTGTAATTATGCATCCGTATTAGATGTCTACCTGACCACATCAATACCTGTGTGACAATGGGAGACACTCACCAGACGGGCAGTTTGTATCTGTAATGTATACCTGACCACATCAATACATGTGTGACCATTGGAGACGATGTCCACACAGGCAGTGTACTGATGCATCTGTATATTATACACGTTTGTATGTTAGATACACTCACCACACAGGCAGTGTATGATGTATCTTTATTTAATGTCTACCTGAACACATCTATACATGTGTGACCAAGGGAGGTATTGTTTAAAGGGCCATTATTTGTAACTTTTGACTATTTTTACCTCGAAAATTTCATGTTGGAGGCTCATATTTGTTGCAAAATGTTGTTTTACGAAGAAAACAAACATGATTAGTGATGTTATATCAACATAAAACTGCTAATTTTTGTTCTAACGTGTTGCCCTTCCGAGCTCGTTGTTGACGTCTGGCATGCTCAGCGTGCATGCTGGGAGAACGCAGATATGGTGACGCCGCGATAACGCGAAATGTACAAGTTCACGTTTGTTGCGGGATCAAAACAACATTGCGTCGTGGATTGCCAGACATCTCGCTACGCAACGTGCTCAGACAATGGACTACGACGTAAGTACCGGGCATAAGTAATGAATATTTATTTTGAAATTGCTGTAAATTGCTCGCGCAGGTACAGAAGAATGCCTACGTTGCAATCCACGTGTCAACAGAGTTTGTATTTCTGTCCGGACAAAAATTGAATTTCCGTTGTAAAATCACATGTTATTTAGTTGCAGGGCAGGTTAATGTTTCCGAATAATATGCGATTCTCTCTTATTTGACAGGCTATTCAACATGAGCCAGTGATCATTTCAATAAAAACTAACGGAAAAATCGCCAGAAAATACAGCTAATGGAACTTTAATTACACAGATATTGTACTGATGTACCAGTATTACATGCCTACCTGACCACGTCAGTACATGTGTGGTCATTGGAGACATTAAAACACAGGAAGCGCACTGATGTATCCGTATTTGATGTCTACCTGACCACATTAATACATGTGTGACTGCGGGAGACATTGCAGAATCCACGGACGGTGTCCCTATATATCGATCTTGCTAGCATACATGACTACGATAACTTTGGATGGTGACTCACGCTAATACCTACCATGTATATGCTGTTGATTTCTCATCACGTAGTGTGTGGGCCGATCGGGAGGGCATTCTTACATCAGGCGATTGACATCAATGTTAGACACATGTCTGTAAAATGCCCTGCATGAATTATGTTAGAGAGTAGATTATGTGCAGTGTTAAGTATATGAGGCAAATGATGACCTTCAGTGGACGAAACAATACACGGTCGCCACGAGCGTCGGATAGTGTTGTCAGTCAAGCTCTCTTTCACATCTTGGAAAATGCCATTGTTACAGTGTCAATCGCTCAAATAGGGCAAGTTTCGAAAGTGCGAACACTGACTGCTCTCAATGCGATGTTACATCGTTTAGTATAAAAGACATTGACGTACGGATAAAGAAACAAAGACGAACGTGAAAAACTTGAGTAACTGGAGTTTGTTTTTATAGGATACCAGATAGATTATCAGATTGATTAATCAGATGTCAGCAAAAATAAATATTGGGCTCGATACGCTAGAACCTTTTTGAGAGAACACCTCATACGAACTGCCAGAATCAATAGGAGGGCTTTATACCAAGGCTACTCTAAAACAGGCAAATATGAGCTGTCTATTCTGTGCTGTTTTGTGTCTATATTTACTAATATTGTTGTACAAATTTTGACCTAGTTTTATCGGATTACGGATTGGTATGTTTGCGATTATTTTACTACGACCAGGTCGATACTCCTGCTAAGGGGCATTTTAATTGTCCCTGAGGGCATCATCTTGTATATGATAATGAATGTCCGCATAAGAGATATATTCATACCGGATGGGACGTCGCCCGGGGTTAACAAGGTCCCGACCAGCTACACGGGACACAGTAGCTCAAAAACCGTGTGTCCCTCGGATTATCCTTCGGGATGTTACCAAGACCTCATACGTGCAATCAGAGGGAAATTTTAATCACAGAAATGGAGGAATCTACCAGACAATTAAACTATACAAATTGCTACTGACTGACTGTTCAAAATCTACTCCAGTTTGTGATGTTCTTTGTGTGGCTCATTTATGTTTAACAGGAAACCGCTTACGATCTAGAAAGAACAGACATCGCAGTGGAGTGAATCGATCTTTGGACATGTACCTTTATAGCATTTTAACCAGGACGATCACACTTTGTCTATAATTGTGTTCGTATTCTTTAAAAAATATACCATCCAAAAAACAGCACCACATTTTGTTCATCATTCCGTAAACAGAGAGAACACCACTGGATTAGACAATTAGGTACCGAAGTGCCTTATGGTTGTAATGACAACATCAAAGGTGTAGGCAATATATCAAATCCTGGTTGTTCAGAAATGAATGTGATGGGCCTCTTTTAGTCTTCTGTCCAGAAAAGACGTAGGCATGGACATAGGCGTTACCATCGGCCAAAATTAACGGTGCAATTCAGGTTCAAAGGTCGATTTTAGCATTTTTTTTTAATTTCAAATTTCGAACCCCTGGCACGTGGCCTTTCTTCTAGCGAAAAGCGTTTGGTCACATCGTACCGGGAAATTCCTGAAATATTACTGAAATGGCAAACTATCAGATCCGTCGCGTGCCTTGATTTCCTTTGCGAGGATTACTGAGCACGATATCTTTGATAAACACGCAGAGATTATGTATAGTCTTCACGGTATAGTGCGAATGCGCTATCTTCAACGCGATGCTCAGCATTCTCAACTCTGCCGGCAACGGTACGGCAAACACGTCCAGCAGACCAAAGCCGGCGCCCGCGCTCAGTACCGTAGAAAAAGCAAGCGAGGGCCAAAAGGTGAACCTGAAAAAAGACAGCAACCTGCGCAAATGTCGATTTAAATGTAAAACAGTCCAACTTTGGCTCACACTGCAACAACGATCAAGAAAGTAGTAAGAGTCAGATTTGGCCAGGGAACCCAGTGAAACGTGCTCAGGTCAACAACGATGAAAGTATTTGACACGCTGCTTTTTCGAACATAGTAGTCTATGCTGATTGTGTACCAGAGTCCTAAAATTAGCCTAAGCAAGATGAAACTTTACTTCGTTGCAATAATTTATCTCGCTGGCTGTACAGGCTTGGTGTTAGTATCTTGTTCTTTTATATTTTTAAACTCAAAGTTTCATCCATATAGAGGGACTGTTTCATCTTTCTATCGTGCAGCCTTTTCGTGTCTGCTCAGGCACGATTACATAAACCTTTAGCAACACCGTACCCGGCAACACGCGACATTATTAATTCCCAAGTGAGTGCATGAGTTCATACATACATTATGCAGGTTCACAGGAGCAAGTTCGCCGATCTGCTAATTTTTCAAAACGAAATGCTGTTAAAGGTAGGGGAATCGATCCCAGTGATCGAGTTTCTTCTACTCTGTAAAAGGATTATGGAGGTTTCATAGCCTTTTGTTTTCCATTGAAATTGTTATCTAGTAAGTAAATTTCCTGGCAAGACAATCTGACGCCTGAACCATGCCTTTAAGTGTTTGAATGATATCCATGACCAATATGTTGTCGTCCCTGCTGATAAAGCTGCCAATAACATTATATTTGTCTGGAAGAAGTATCATTTGAATGTCTTATAGTCGATGTTGATGTAACTAAGACCTCCACCAACTGCACTTATAGACAATCAATGTTCAACAAAACTGAAATTTTGGCAAATCATAAGTCATTCATGGATATTTTAATATTACAACGAAGGATGACCACAATAAGTTGCCTAGCTTATACCGGATGCCTAAACTTCACAAAACACCATACAAAGCACGGTTTATCGCAGGATCTTCAAAATGTACAAATGCAGAGTTATCGAAGATACTCACTTCTGTTGTTTGCAGTGTTAAACGTGGACTTCAAACATACTGTGAGGTTGTCTTTTCTCGTAGAGGTATAAATCAAATAAGGATATTAAAATAATTGAGGGAACTCTTGGATAATTTGAAATCAACATCTGTTTCAAAAGTAACATCTATTAAAAACTTTTGATTTTCCTCATTAAATATCACACTGGATGAAAACCCTATAGTACAGGCCAATACAGGCAGGTATTTTAGCCTGTATTTAAGGCTAATACGTGTACATTAAGGGCAATAAACAGTAATACAGAAAGCATATAAAACATATATTTACCTGTGTATGCAGTCTTACAAGTATGTTGTAAATACAGGTAAATAAAGGTTAATACAGATTAGAAATACAATCTGTATCAATCATCTATTTGCCATGAATTTGTATAGTTAAAATTCTTTTATATTCATTGCTGTATATTGAATATATTTCCATGGCTTAAATTTACGATGTATTATGTTTAGATTTGTCATGAATTTCTTAGCCCCAAAGAAACCTGAGTGAACCGTTTCGGAATTGAACATTCACAAGGCATGTGTAGACTTATATTGCCGAAGTCTTGAGACAGAAAGGAACATACATAACATAAAAAAGTGATAGCTGATTGTCAAACTGCTGAAATCAAAACACATCTGTCGTTTTAGGAATGGAGCTAATTTCAGATAAGTACAATTATTGTAATATGAAAATAGCTGCAAGAAGAATTAACTGCTCTCTGAACCGAGAATTGCCGAAAGAAATAAGACAAGGTGAGACGTTTAAAATCTTATACAAAAGGATTTATTTCCCTGTCTTATTTTACAAAATCATGATTGTTGTATGCTAATTACCGAACAATAAAAATATCCAAAATTCCACCAGTATTTCGGTTGAGGGAATTTCAAGCAGGTTAACCCTTTGAGTGCTGTAATTTTTACCACCAAAAATTTTATTGCAACATTTTACCTATTTTATAACTTTTCTGATTTTTTTGAATAATTGGACATCACATTTCATTGGCTAGTGTCATATCAAAATTTGGCAAATATCTGAAAGAAATCGACTAGATATATTTTATAAACGTGACAAAAATTGACAATGTCCCATATTAAAGAACATGATAAGCTCTGTCTACAGTCTATTTTGTTGTCAAGCACCGCCTAGTAAACTGTCAAAACATACTCAAACCTTTAAACACAAGTCATCGTTGATGACACAGTCCCCACTAGTTAATTGGTAATTGAGGCGTAATGGCCGAGAATAAGCTCCATGTTTGTGAAAATATAAAACCGATCTGATCTGGGCTGCCACCCTTATTACAAAAATGATTCAAGTAGTAATTGATCGACAGGATGTTGCAAATCATTTTTCATTCAATTATAACACTGACAGGTTATCACCTGTATTACATTTCATACAATTTGATTCAGTGCTTCTTGGCATACACCCTAAAAACAAAAATTCGTGTGTATGCAAAGTAGCAATTAATTTAAATGACACTGCTAATCTGACATTAAACTGGTTCAATAATCATTTCATTCAAGGTGATACATTACCAGGTCCATGGGACATTTGAGATTTACAAATTTAAGTAGGACCATCCTGATCCACTGATAGTAAGTGGTGGTATCGGGTGTCCGGAATGGGTAAGCATACCCTGCTAGCATGCTACACCCGTCAGAATTTGGTCCTAAAATTGTCTAATTATTGTATTAAGTGATACAGTATATGAATCACTGTAATAGGTCAAATCCGGGAATGCTGTCGCTAATCAAGGCAGTGCGTTATTTCTTTCTGTAGTCGATTACTGTTGCACTGTCTGGGGTAGCACTTCCAAATCTCCAGAATTATATTGTATAAACTCCAGAAAAGAGCTGGCAGGGTTATTTTAGGTGTCGATACATCTGTTTCCTCTCGAATTGTTTTCACTAGTCTCCATTGGTTGCCCATAGACTTTCGTATTACTACTTTTTCCATGTATGCTTTCTCTTTGTATGACAATGGACTTATTTTAGAGGGCTCTGATGGAAATTACAATTCATTTTGTAAATCAGACTACCCTCGTTAATTAAATAAAGTATAATAATAAAAAATAATAATAATAATAATAATAATAATAATAATAATAATAATAATAATAATAATAATAATAATAATATTAATCATTTGAGTGACCAAGGTGTCATATTTGGCCATAATGTCATCATATCGACCGTAGAACTTTCTGAAAGTCCTCACGAGTCTTTTGGATGTATATCCCTGTCTCACTAGTTTTGATACCAATAAGCTGTGTCTCATTTGAAAATCAGCGAAGGAATCACAAGCCCTACAATATCTGAGAAGTTGAGACACGTACACACCATAAGCAGGTGCAGATGGAATATTACTTGATAAGTGGGGATAATTTATGATTTCAAAATCGAAATCATCCCTTTTGTCATACAGCTTAGTGTGTAGCCCATTAGTACCCACTTGTAGGAACAGATCAAGATATGAAGCTGAGTTCTTACTCTCAGTTGTTCTTTGATTTCCAACTCATCAGGGTAGATATGATGTAAGTAATTTGATATGTCTGGATTGTCTAGACTAATCAGATCATCAATATATCTGTGCGTGCTGTTAAACGCTTGAAAGTTTTTTGACTCTGCTTTGTAGAGAGATTAGGAACTCTGCTTCATATGACTAGAGAAATAAGTCAGCAAGAAGTGGTGCACAATTTGTACCCATAGGTATGCCGAGAGATTGTTGAAAGGTCATACTACCAAACCTAACAAATATGTTGTCGATTAAGAAATTAAGCATGTTAATTAATAATAATTTCTTTATCTGTGTATTTGTGCTCGGCATCCATGTTGTTACTGAAATAACCTGACCTATGTTTGTTGGTAACGTATTGGTACCTTCTACGGCCTTTTTATGCAAGAAAGCTTGTTTAACAAGAAAAGACAGCTTTGTTTTTAAGTTTATCGGGAAAAGTCAAATGTTCGGATTGACCCGTACTTGTTTTTCTTGACTTTTAAATCAAGCAACAATTCCTTTGAATTTTCTATTATCCGCATTTGATTCAACCCGCTCGTTTCATACACTTTGTCATAATATTGAAAAAGACCAGTTTTGATGGTTGTTAAAATTATAGTCAATAACTGTGACAGATGTTTAGTAGTGCATTGGCTTGATCCTGCAATAAAGCGTTGTTTTTAGGGTTCTTGTGCAGTTTAGGTATCCAATACAATATAGGCAGTATTTTGTCCTTCTCTTTCAAAGGAATGCCAAATCCATTGAGCACAGATGAATAGTTTGAAAAAATGTCTTCATCAGAAACGGAGGAAAGAGTATTGGTTGTATTACTTTTATTTGAATGAAGATTTAATTCATCTATTATACACTGGATATAATAATTGCTACAGACAAAGATAATGTTGTTTGAAGCTTTGTCTGCATGAACTACAAAATATTCGTTGTGTAAAGCGTTTTGGGTCCACAAAAGCACTTCTCGGTATACTGGCCTTTATTACGAAAATTTATAATATATGCTAATCAGCAATTAATTGATATAATACTGCTACACATCTCTACATGCCATTACACTATTGGAGGATAAATATTCGTACCTCGTTTCATTAATTTCGATTCATCACTTCTAGACACATTACACTAATTATGAAAGTTAACCAAATTTGCAAATTAGCAATTAATTGACATGATGCTCTTTAATGTCTTCATACTGTATTACAGTACTGTGAGATTAACATCTGTACCATGATACTGTTACATAACATTGTATGTCATTACACTACTGGAAGATTCACATCTGTATCACGTTGCATCAAATTTGATACAACACTTCTAGACATTTCATACTAATTATGAAAGTTCATCAAATATATAAATTGCTTCTTCTTGTCATCACACAGTATTGCAGTACTTATAGGTCAACATCTGCACAATGTTTCATCACATTTGATGCAGCATATCTGGACATATCACTCTAATTAATAGCTCGAGAAAATTAAATTCTCGCTAAGTTATATGACAAAAATATAACATTACCTATATGACATACAGATTGATATATGGCGGGAGCCATATGTGGGACAGGATCCGCTTACTAGTTTTTAAACCCTGACACAACTCCTCAGTTGTTTGGCCAGAGGTCCATATATCTTTCTTTTATGAAATTCACTTTGTTTGTGTATTGGTTATTTACTGTCTGTTCTGTGCTGTTTTGCGCCTATGTTTACAACTATTTTATTATGAATATTACGAATATAACCTAGTGTTATCTGATTACGGATTTGCATGATTGCGATTATTATAACAAGTACCTGGGTCGTTAGTTGAAATTCGAATTACTACAAGACCGAATCGCCACATTTACAAATCTTTGGGTAGTGTCCCAGCCTCCCATTCATACAAAGGAACTGGCAATTCAACAAAAGAGCATGTTCGATCTGGAACTAGGCTTTGTTTATTTGCTAATGCCAATTTACTAGGACCAGCTAGCAGCTCCGTAAACTTCTCCCCCCTGGCAACTAAGGGAAACCGTAGTTGATAGTCAGACGTCATAGGCTAACTTGCCATTGCCCTCGTTTATGTTAATACATAAACAGCCAGTTAGACCAGTCATTTCCTAGCGTTACTTTTTCTCATGGTTTCTCGTGCGCACAAGACACTATTTCGTACGCTCGTGATAGTATCATGTGCGCTGTAGTAAGTATCTGGTGCCCACGTGTTAGTATCGGGTCTGCACATGGTAATATATCTTGCACATGTGTAGTTCGCGCAAGATACTTTCTGGTGCGCACATGATACTCTCTCGTGCGTAAGGCGAGATATTAACTTGTGCGAACGACATATTAATTTGCGCGCACTAGATACTTATCGAACCTTCTAAGTCCTACCTAAGTTGTCAAAATTTGTGATTGGTCATTCGTTGACGATATTGGCTCTCTATGTTTCCCATGCATTGAAAGCCAATTCTAAAGTAAATATTGAACTTTATTATACACCTACTGCCGTAACCTATGGGAGTTTGACCGTCCAATAACTTTCCGTATTTTGTATAGTACGCGGAGTCCCGAATACGGGAGACGCGCGACGCGCTTGTTTGACCTTTGACCTAGCGATTATCGGATGTAAACAAACTATATTACGGTGAGTTATAGACGTAATAACAACTTCCACCAAAATGTATTCGTAGTATAAGGTTTAAAACACGCTAAGCACAAAACTGAGTCTAAATGCAATTGATTTTTATTTTAAAAAACTAATTAAATTGAAAACATTCAGCGAAGTTTGCTTGTACTGCACTGGAAATTAATTGGCTTCGTGCCAACGCAACAATCGCGCGCGTTCCACTCATATCGCGCGTGCCGCATCCCTCAAAATTTACCATAGAATTAGTTTATACGGACGATTAATGGAGGGAGGTGTATAATAATAGGGTTATACACAAAATACGGCCCTGTATGGACTCGGGCTCAGTGAGTGACGTATTGGACTCGCCTTCGGCTCGTCCAATACGTCACTCACTGAGCCCTCGTCCATACAGGGCCGTATTTTGTGAATAACCCTATATTATTCTACTTCTTGTTCATCATCTGACTAGCCGGTTGTGCTATGCCTGTATACTGAACACAGTGAAGACGGTAAATGACGGGGTCAGTAGATTATGTATTAGTTTGCTTTTTACAAGAACAAATAGAATTGATAATTGCATCTCATCAAGCTTGCATCTTGTTGAAAGCTCAATTTATTCACTTAGTCAAACTTTACAGATTTCAAGGTTAAATCGTTTTCTTGTATTAGAATTTCATAAATCCCCTTACCAGCACATTTGCTTACAGGGCACTTTTAAATGGAAGTATACTTCCGTCTTATATGGCAACATATGTTACTCATATCGAACGTGTGACATTGAAAAAAATCACCAATGTCACATTTTTTTTTCAACAACGTAATTTTTGACCAATACAATTCCGACGAAGATTTGCAAGTTATAAGAAGTTTTTATGAGCTATTGAATCCTTTGATAGGACAATGTCAGTCTGAACATATCACTTGACTACCT
Source organism: Ptychodera flava (assembly GCF_041260155.1). Lineage (NCBI taxonomy): Eukaryota > Metazoa > Hemichordata > Enteropneusta > Ptychoderidae > Ptychodera > Ptychodera flava. The sequence continues at coordinate 15,832,088 of NW_027248278.1, forward strand.
CAAAGGTTGTATTCTGGTTCTCATAATTCAATGTTTTGCTCACTGCTTTTATCAGCAACATGGTCTCTCTATTCACAAGGCAAAATGTATGAGGATCAATTCAAAAGCATGTCTGTCAATCACATTAAGCAGGTACATAGGAAGGAGACAGTTCTGACAGCTACTTTGACAGTGTCTGTACTAATTTAAGAAACACCATTGTTGCTGATACTTGCACACTAGCATCTTCCTCTTTCTAAGAATTATAATTTTTTTCATAAACCTTGCTTGCTCTTTTCGTCGAAATTGCTTATCATGATTGATTTTCTCTTTTTCCTTGCTTGGCAAACACAAACTATATCAGATTCTGTATTCTGTTCAGAGACTTCTCATGTTTCCCTAACAAACTATAATAGTCCTGTTGCGTCGTACGTGTTCCAGATATTCAATATTTATTTCATTGTTAAACACTTTCTGCTGGCGCTTTAGTTAGCTCACATGATGAAAATATATATTCATGCGCAGCTCAAAGGTGACATAAAGTTGCATAAAGATGATCTTAAATCATCTGTATGCAGCATTAAGCTGGAACTTTATGCATCTTTATACCGGTGCATAAAAGGATTTAATAGACTACCAGATTTAATCACCTTTACGCAGGACATTAGAGATTCATAAAGATACACATTTATGCATCATAGGAAGCAACCTGATTTGTATGTATACGTCTTTATGCCCAACATAAACAAATGTCTTCAATTCTTATGTGATTTAGACCTTATAGGTCCCAATATGAACCTGCTTGTTCTGATATTTACACACATTCTACTGCAGTTCTTTCTTTGAATCTTTTTTTTTTGTATACGGACTGTATTACTCTAAATTCCTTGCATACTATTTTTGAGCATTGCCGGCGTGTACATAGCAACATTTTGTTGTTGAAATGAATCCAAATCTGGGTTTAAATGCTATCTCAACAGTAAGAATGTTGTACGTACAATAAAGAAAGAGATTACATGATGAACGATTGGCTGTATCTGCGGATGCACTTATTAACTACATTATTATCAATGTTATACTAGCTACTTAGCAGAGTTCAACTTGTCTAACATACACATGCACACACCTATCATAGAAGAGCTATCTGTTTTAATTGTTTATTTAAAATTGTTAAATAGGAAATCACATGCAACAAAAAAATACAGAATGAATTATTCAAAAACGTCATCAAAAATACTAGCAATATACTTCATGATTGTTTTCTTCTATTGCAGATGCAATATTGAAGTGTCTACCAAGTATCTGAATACTAATAAACTTGACTCACTTTACATAGCTATTATGGCTTAAGTTATAACAAATAAATAAATAATAAATTCATTGTTTTCTAAGATTAAAACATGGATGTACAGATCACACATGATAATGATAATAAGTTATTTCCATATCATCAAAAATTGCAATAATTTTTTTCAATTACAACCTAAACTCTTGGTAAGATTCCAACACATTATATGTACGTGAAGCTACAGTCTTGCCAAAATAATTGTAGTTGTCAGTTAGTGTACTCAATCTGTAAAATTTGTTTACAAATATGACTCTCATTTTGAACACCTTGTTGATGAAATACCGAAAATGTCTACTGACGAGATTAAGACTGAATTATTGGTCTTATAACACAGCTAGTAATCCGTGGAGTACAGTGCATATATTCACACATGTGCAGCTTTGGGTAGTCACATATGACACAGGTGTAATAACATATAGAAAGTGTCCAAAGCTGGATGTTCATGAGGAAAGCCTCTGTCTGGTCAACAAAGTTCAAAAGTTGAATGGACACTGTTTGCAACTAAATATTCATCAATAACCTTTTACCAGCATAAAGAAAATGCAAAAAAGACCATGCTTTTACATTAAACATTTTTTCTGTAATAAGATGTCAGCACTGCTGGAATTGTCATGTGTCTACATGACGGCCCCACCATCCATCTCAATGCAGCCAAGGCATATATGTTGCCAGAGCTTCTACGGGAGAGTACTGTAAAATTCGTCATCAAGCGATGTTCAGACTACCTGACTCTGGAGACTGACACTCTTTGATTCCTCCACATATCAAATTATGTGTCACATGGATGTAGCTACAGTCAATTCCTGAAAGCGTACAACGCCACTGAAGAAAAGTTTTTTTCCCATATGAATGGATGGACTGCCTCTTAAAGCTGGGATCCCCATCACTTCCACCACATGAAGCATTCTACAGCACACTCAAGCAAAGAAATATCAGTGAAGAAGAGTACCTGCTGTGTCAGCAAGTATGGGAGACCAATCGAATGACCACCTTCAGAGACTTTCTGGTGAGGTACAATAACGCCGATGTACAACCATTTCTAGAAGACATCGGTAACATGTACCAATTTTATTGGAACGATGGGTTGATCCATTCAAAGAGGCTGTTTCATTGGCTGGCATAACCATGCGCTATCTGTTCAAGCGGCTTGACCCTGATGACAATTTCTGTCTTCTGAGCGAACAGGACAGAGACTTAACGACACCTTCAAGTCCAACATCATCGGAGGACCCAGCATCATATTCCATCGTTACCATGAAGCAGGTAAAACAGTCATCAGGAATGAGAAACCCTGCAAGCGTATTGTAGGATATGATGCCAATGCACTGTATCTGTGGGCCTTAATGCAAGACATGCCCACAGGCTTCTACATTCGTCGAAAGGTATGAAAACTTTCGTCGGACACTATCTGAACCCATCGCCTCCCAGTGGCTCTACTACCTGGCAACTAAAGATGACCTGCACATCCAGCCAGGGGCAATGCCAGAGAAAGACGTCTCGGCGCCTCCCCGTTGATGGTTTCTGTGAGGCAAACAACATGTCTATCAGTTTCATGGTTGCTACTGGCATGGCATGATTGTGATGTGAACAGAAGTCGAGAAGTCAATGAAGTTCGTAGGAAGTCTGTGCAAGAGCTGGGAAGAGACTGCCAAGAATGATACCTACATTAGAGACATGGGATTCAACCTGGTCACCATGTGGGAATGTCACTACCGTACCATGCGCCGGACGGATCCTGATCTCAGAGCATTCATCCGTCAGAGAAACACCAGGTATCTTGACAGGAGCTACACAGTTACTGAAGGACATCATCGAAGCAGTCAAGGACGGTGAGCTCTTCGGGATGGTCGAGTGTGACCTTGAAGTTCCTGAACATCTGCAGGATCACTTTTCAGAAATGTGTCCTATATTCAAGAACATTTCCATCACCAGGTCAGATGTTGGGGAACACATGTTTTCGCATGCAGTCAATCATGATCAACTGAAAAGTCCTCGACGATCACTGATCAGTAGTCTGCACGGTGAGAAGCTCCTCATTATCACTCCCTACTGAAATGGTACCTGAATCATGGTCTCACTGTGAAAAAAGTTCACCAGGTCCTAGAATTCATACCAAAAACCTGCTTTCGAGGGTTTGGAGAGTCCGTATCAACAGCTCGTCGACTTGGTGATGAAGATCCCGCCAAAGCCGTACTTGGAGACATTATGAAGCTTCTTGGGAATAGTGCCTACGGTAAAACACTCATGAATGAAGACAAACATCTGGACGTCAATATCTGTGGTTTGGTCAAGGCAACCAAACTGGTCAACTCCCCACACTTTCGATGCCTGGTTGATTTTACTAACAACACATACGAAGTCTCCTCCACCAAGAAAACCATTACCATTGACCAACCCATGCAGATTGGCCTCTTTGTCTACCAGTATGCAAAGATGCCAATGTTGCAATTTTACTACAATTTCATGTGTCGATTCTTCGAGCGATCTGATTTCCAGTATGTGGAGGTGGATACCGATTCGGCATACATCGCCATTGCTGCAAACTGCCTCGAAGAAATGGTCAAACTAGAGATGAGAGAGTTGTATGAAGCTGAACGTCACCATTGGTTTCCATCTCTGATCACTACCAGTATGACAAACGAACTCCCGGCCTTTTCAAGATCAACTGGGAAGGCGATGGTATTGTGGCACTCAACAGCAAATGCTACTACTGCTTTGGTTGAGATAAGGGAGATAAGTTTTCATGTAAGGGCGGTGAACAAGAAAACCAACCCCATCACCAAAGAGTTGTATATGGACGTCCTCCATTCCAAATGTGACCAGAGTGTGACCAACAGGGGATTCCGTCTACATGGACTCCACATGTACACTTATCAACAACTGAAGTGTGGATTTTCATACCTCTATATATTCAAGCGAAAAATCCTGGCTGATGGAGTTTCCACAGAACCACTGCAACAGTAATGTTGTATCCTCCTCCCTCGGACGCAAATTTTAAACAAACCCTTAAAAGTAAAAACAAAAACAAAAACAAAAACAAAAAACAAAAAACCAAAAAACAATGGACTCTTTCCAAACAAAAAAAAGTATGTGAATCATCGTTGAATTTGTTATTCAAACTTTAATGGACACTGAGTATTTACCTTTCTTTCTTCGTTTGAGTTGAATTTGAATCCCCGGGAGAAAAGGCCCGGCATTGGGATAAACTATAGTGTTAAGAAGATTATGAGATGTTTCTCTCTTTTGTTTTCCTTTGAACTTCCAATTGTTATATAAATATGTTGCTAGATTTATTTATTTATTTATTTATCTATTTAATCTGCACCGGCCTTAAAGATAAAAAAAATAAAATAAAAAATAAGAAGATGACCGAACAAATAGAATAAGACGTTAAATGCAAAAAAAAAATATTGTGCATGTTTACATCACTTTGTGACAGTGTTATCAAACATGTTTACATAAGTTATTTCTTCTAACAGGCATTAAAGAATCCATCAATTTGATGGATTGATTTGAAAGAAGAAAATGGTGTTTTTGTCTTTGTATGTGTGGGAGAGAGTGTTTGCATGTGCAGGTGTTGAGGAATGGCAAGGTATGAAAAGCATGGCCCCTTTGCCCCCAGGGCCAAAATTCAGGCCCCCACACCCCAAGGGCCTTCAGTGAGTATACGGCTAGTTTACAATCGGATTCGAACCCACAACATACGGCAACAGTCGCCTAGCTGAGAGGCCACAGAGAGAACCACTCAGCTAAATCTCCACTCCCAAAAAAGAGTGGTTCCATAGCCGGCTAAGTTGTTACATTTTTCTGACTGAGACCGCTCAACACGTTGTAGAGTTCGTGAAGCACTCACGCACGCATGCTCACTATCATACATCGCACATACACACTTTATCGAAGCGAAGAAACGAATTTCATCGCTTTAACTGGGCGAACGATAACCTTGGGGACAATTCTGTCCACCAGCAGTGTTACCAACCCAGGGTAGAAAATACAGCTAGTTTTCAATCGGATTCGAACCCACAACATACGGCATCAGTCGCCTAGCTGAGAGGCCACAGAGAGAACCACTCGGCTAAATCGGTATGTGTAACCCATTGAACTCCCCCTTGCCTTTCTGTGATGCAATTCATGTAGGCCCTCCATGAAAAGAGGAGGCCCCTTTGCCCCTTGGGCCATTTCCTCCCTCTCTCTCCTTTCCTCTTTCGTGCAATGAGGTATTCCTTGCTTGTAAGAGAGTGCTTTCATGTAATTCACTCAGTTGGCATGATGAGTGTCATTCTGCAAACATTGTTAAGATTGATCGTGAACAATCGAGACTTTCAAAGCCCATGTTCTTCGTCTACCTATGTGTTTTACCTTACATCATCTACGACAAATTTTTTAAACCGAAAGTTATGTCAAGATCGTTGATTGAAGAAAGGAGAATTTGAAGTAAGCCAACAGTTTGATATGCCACGAGTAAGAAAGAATTGTCCTTATCCTGGATGTCCTGCAAAACACCTGGTCAGACTGGCAAATCATCTTGTTCAAGTGCATAACGTCAGAGACAAACTAGAAAGACATAGATTCTTAAAACTGGTCCTCTTCAAAAATCCAAGAGATGGCTCGCAAATCACACACCTGGCCAAACAGATGTATCCTGGACACACTCCTTTGTTCAAGAAGCATTTAGCGACGCTACCCAAAAACCCTACGGCTATCTTCTTATTGACCTGAAACCCAACACGCCGGAAGTCCTTCGTCTGCGTTCCAACATTTTTCCTGGGGAGACTACCTTCATTTATGTGAGGAAAACTTAAAATAGATATGACGGGAAGAAATCTCATCATTCATCATGTCTCAGCGAATGAAAAATCATGCCCATTTCTCCCTGTGTTAGCCAGAGGCAATCCAAAGCAGCAGAAGGTACTTATTGAAGGAGCCAGCAACGATTTGATTCACTGTCTCTGTGAGTGTTGTTTGAACATACTGAGGGGTAGTGTTCAATTGACGGTGAGTCAGAAGAGGAAATTTAGCAAATACAAATATCAGCTTCGCATGCGGACAGATAGAAAGGTTAAAACGTCAAAGAAGAAGTAAATCCTGGTTCAAAAAGGAGGATTCCTCTCTGCTGTTTTAGGACCTGTGCTGTCTGTGCTGGGAAGTCTCTTGTTTAAGTGACAGGCACCATGCCCATAGAACACGCCAAGAAGATGGCACTTGTGACACAGGAATTGCTTGATACAATACAAATGCAGCAGAATCAGGCTACACATCCTGTCACCAAGGTATTATCCTCATTAGATCGGGAGATGCAACAGGTCTTGGAGAGAACAGATTTAGCTGATGATGAAAAAACCAAAACTGTACCAACAAGCTCTCCAGCAGTATAGGTCTTTTATGGACAAGAGGAATGAACCGTGAAAATCAGCATCGTCCCAACTGAAACAAAAACTGGTGCAACTTCCTCTACCGTGTCTTCATTGAACCTGACTGCAGAGGGGGAAGGGATCGACGATCCAAAGCCAAGACATGTAGTGGAATTGGATGTCATGGAAAGTGTACCACAATCTATGAAGAAACAGGCACAACTACTTCTGCAGAAAGTGAAACAGAACGATCTGATTGACTGGAATAAGAATGGGGAATTGATGTACGATGGCAGTCCCGTACCTGGCACCCACATGGCAGATCTCGTCAATGATGTTTTACGTCGCAGGAAAAACTTTCACTTAGGGGATGGCAACAGTTTGCACAGGTATTGTCTACCATGAACGTTCCCCAAGACTTGGTTGGCAACAAAGATAGGTGGAACTGGATCCAGTCTTTGAAGAAATCCAAAGGATTAATTCACAGTGACAACAGGGATGGTGGATCCGAATTGTTCGGCGAACAGCTGCCTGTCAAGAAGAAGAGGGTGTCTCCTGTCATTTCAACAGCAAGAAGACCTCGGCATCATCAAAAGAGTTGGATCGACTTTCAAAATAATGCCCATGCTGCTGCTGGTCATTTTACAGGAGGTTGCGGTCATGGAGTGTTGTCCCCCTCTCTTTCTGTAAGTGATTTTCTCAAACGTGTAAGGTGTCTTTGTGCCTGCTGTTCTGGGTCCATCGTTATCAAACATGAAACGTGCGACCAAATCGATGGATTTAGACCAACATCTCAGCCAGGTGTTTTACGAACCAAGTCATTCTGCAAGTTTTGGATGAATCGATGCTGTTTACCCTGCTGCAAGAGAAAGGGGTGAAAATCACCCGTCGCAAGTGAGGGAATGGATGCAACGTCAGGACACTTACACACTGCACAAACCAGTGCGATGGAGGTTTCCAAGGGCTAGAGTAATCGTCAGGGGTATGGACCAGCCGACTTGAGTTCCCTGTCAAATACAACCGAGGGTATCAATACATCCTCACCTGCATTGACATCCTGTCCAAGTATGCCTGAACCATTCCTTTGAAAGATAAACGTGGAACCACCTTGGTGTCTGCCTTCCAACTGATTTTAAAAAGTGGGCGAAAACCAGAGAAACTGCAGACGGACCAGGGTAAAGAGTTTGTCAACCACTTATTCCAAAAATTTCTCAAGGGTGAAGGCATTCATTTCTTCACCACCGGCAATGAAACAAAAGCGTCTGTGGTCGAACGGTTCAATCGGACCCTGAAAACCAAAATGTGGAAATACTTCACCAGAAACAACACCCTGAAGTACATCTTCATTCTTCCTCAATTGATGCGATCTTACAACAACACCTGGCACCGCAGCATCAAGAGAAAACCTGCCAATGTGAACAAGACCAATGAGAAGGAAGTGTGGGATACACTGTACAGTGACTTTGAACCCCGAATTGTCAGATTCAAATATGACATTGGGGATCAAGTACGCATCAGCAAAGCCAAACGTATGTTCAAAAAGGGCTACCTCCCCAATTGGACTGAAGAAGTTTTTACCATATCAGGACGGATCTCTGATCGACCACCCTTGTACAAGTTGAAAGATTATGATGGTGAAGAGTTAGAAGGGACATTCTATGAGGAAGAACTGCAAAGAGTGGTCAAGAAAGATGATGACGTCTTCAGCGTGGAAAAGGTACTCAAGATGAGAAAGAGAAAGGGAAAGACAGAATACTTGGTCAAGTGGTACCGTTGGCCAGCCAAGTTTAACAGTTGGGTGACGGACTTGGCAAAGATATAATAAGGAGGTGCTCTGACCAATCACCACATTTGGAACTCAACGGTCATCATGGCTGAATACCCCTTCTTCTTGACGTTGCCAGCAATGCATCGATGGACGTCTTTCCGGACAATACAGTGACAGGCTTCACTGCGAAATTACCCAAACACATTTCTCTCCAGGGGAACTGGGAAGTGGCCTTGATAGAACTACACAGCCCTTTATCTTGGTACAATATGGTCGAGAGTAGAAACGTGCTCATGTATAATGATCAGGACCATAGAGAGACACTTGTCAAAATGCCTGCAGGTTACTATGATCGTTTTGTAAGTATACTGACCACTCTGAGAGGGCAAGGCTTACCCGACAATGTCCAGTTGACTTTTGACTCGGTATCCAGGAAAGTAATTGCTGATGTGAGTGAGGGTGCCAGACTCCACTTTCTCCAGGTCTGGCCGAACTCATGGGATTTTATCCCAATACCATCTTAAGACAGAAGAGTGATGGAACTTTCATGCTCAACGTTCGAAACCTCTCTTCCCTGTATGTGTATTGCGACCTAGTGGATGAACAGTTGGTCAAAGATGTGTATGCACCCCTGCTGAGAATAGAAAATGTGGAAGGGATCCATGGACAGATGATCAACAGCACCTTCCACACTCCATACTTTCTTCCCTTGAGACATCGTGAATTTGATACAGTAGAAGTCTACATAAGAGAAGACATGGGTCAAAAAGTGTCATTCAAAGGTGGGAAAGTGATCGTGACACTTGCCTTCAGGAATGAAGTCCAACACTGTTGTAGTCATGAACATGTCTCGCAGACGGAAAGTCTACAAAAACAACCCTGCCGCATACAAGCAGTTTTATTTGGATCAGGTGGGAAATGCAGCATCATTCCAGGGAGCAGCTATGCAACTAGGATATGGTTTGGGTGGTGTCCTAGGTGGACTCTTTGGCGCAGCCACGCCACTGCTCAAACAAGGCGCCAAAGTCCTTGGCAGACAGATGTTGAGAACGGACTCAACATTGCAGGTGATGCACTGAGCGGACATAACATAAAGCGTTCTGCAAAAAGATGATTGTTGAAAGCTGGCAAAGACCTGATGACAGGAAGGGGTTTAAGACAGTTTGTCTCCCAAGGCGATGGTGGTGGTATAAAATGCAGAGCACCATGCAGAAAGGTCATTTCCTCCAAAGCCAAGCGACAGAGAAGATCTCCCGACATTTTTGACTGACGCTTTTTATCATGGCATTTCTTCACGAACACTCCTGCAAATGTACCAAGAGTGAACTTGACTTGTTCACAGTTCCTCCAACGCAGACCAGTGTGGAAGAGGGACAATGGGAAGAAGTGCATTCCCTGACACACATTATGGAATCGGGACCCATCGAATTTGTGATTTCTGGTTCAGGGGAAGACTACATCGATCTGTCCTCAACACTCCTTAAGATCAAGGCTAAGGTTACAAAAGCTGATGGTACTAACATTGGTGCAGATGCAGCAGTGGGTCCCGTCAACTTGTGTCTCCATTCACTGTTCAGCCAAGTGGATGTACACCTCAATGGCAAAAATGATATCCAACCCCTCTCCTACTTACCCCTACCGAACGATGTTGGAGATCTTGTGAATTATGGCGAGGAGGCCAAAGTCACCCATATCGGTTCAGCCCTATTCTTCAAGGACTATCACTTGAAAATGGATGAAGTGGACCCTACCAAAGCAGGTGGAGAAGTGAACAAGGGACTGAAAAAACCGATATGCCTTCACATCTGGCAGTCAAGTTGTCGATATGGTAGGACCCATCCATTCGGATCTCTTCTTTCAGCCCAAATATCTAATGAATGGTGTCGAATTACGTCTCAAACTCAATAGAAGTAAGAATGCCTTCTCCCTTGTGAGCTCTGCAGAAAATCCAGGCTTCAAAGCTGTAGTCACTGAAGCCACACTACTGGTCAGGAAAATAAAACTCAGTCTGTCAGTACAGCTGGGCCATGTAGAAGCTTTAAAGCAGGGACCGTCCAAGTATCCCGTACATCGTTGTGTGATGAAGGTTCTGTCCATTCCCGGAGACACCATGTCCTTCAATAAAGACCACATCTTTCTGGGACAGCTACCTAAATGAGTGGTCTTGGGTCTCGTAGACAACGATGCCTTCAACGGTTCATACAAGAAGAATCCTTTCAACTTAAAACATTACGACATGACATCGCTGGTTGTAAATGTGAGTGAAAAACAAGTGCCAAGCAAACCTCTGAAACTGGACTTCACCAAAGCTGGCAGCCAATCATTCATTATGGCCTACTATTCTCTGTTTACTGGGATGAATAAAATAGGTTTGGATGAAGGAATCAACATCAATCGCTATGAATACGAGAATGGATACACACTGTTTGCCTTTGATCTCACAGTGGACTTGTCTGCTGACGGAGGACATTTGAACCTGGTCAAAGAAGGCAACTTGGGCATCGAACTGCAGTTCAGACAAGCCCTGCCAAATACGGTGAATTTACTCGTGTATGGCGAGCTGGACAACGTCATTGAAATTGACAGAGATCGCAACGTCCTGTTTGACTTTTGATCCCTGATCATTGGACGAACATCACACGAGAGAAGAATGGACACTCTCAAGCTCAGGGAGATCTTGCTTGCAGATCAGTACACGGCATCCTCTTTTGGTGGGGTGAGAGCCTCTGATAAGTTACCCAAGGCCAGACTCAAATCCTTTCCTGCCGCTTTTGTTGCCAACGTGGATCCCAGTACCAAACCAGGAAAACATTGGGTGGCTTTTTACTTTGTGGATGGCAGTCATGGTGAATACTTTGACTCATATGGATGTCCCCCCAGCCAAAGCTCTTTCAAGGTGTTCCTGGACAGGAACTGTGCTGACTGGACCTTCAACAGGCAGAGACTCCAGGGACCCCTGTCATCTGTGTGTGGACAGTACATTCTGTATTACCTGTTGCATCGTTGCCGGGGATGGAGCATGCCAGCTATTATTCAACAGTTTACCGAGGATTTGACTTTGAATGACTTTCTTGTGAACGATTTCATCGAGAATTTGACTGGTGTTGACTTTGACATTTATGATCTTAGCTTTTTAAAACCACAGTTTTAAAGAATTGGGTGTTATATATTTCAATGCTCCTCTTGTTTGAAGTGTTCAATAAAAAAAAAACAGTTGTTGGTTGGATTTAAAAATCAGTCGTCAGTGTCCTTTCCTTCTTGCTCAAAGCACATCTCTTTCATACTCGTTCTCACACATGCATTCACTCAAAATAAATACAAAGAGAGGTATCATATTTCATTTCTCAAAACATTAAAACGTGATTTTTTTTTTAACAACACAACAACAAATGCAATGGAACTTTCTTTTATAAACATTCTTGAAACGCATGAAAAAAGTCTCTGGAATAGTTCAAGTCCGTTGAATTCATAGAACAGTTAATACAAAGTCACTGTTTGGAAGGTTGATCGGCATTGGTAGGCATGATATCATCGATGATGTCATTGCACATAATCATACCATACACAGTGAGAGTTTCCGATAGTGCGTTACAACATTCCTGAGGATCATCGGCCCACTGATAATACAACAACTGCAATAACTCATTCAGATTGAGTAGGCCATGTTCCAAGGTGATGTAACAATACTCGGCAACCATTCTCGCAGGCCAGAGCAATAATTTCTGCCCCGCTGACCTACGCAAAATCAAGCTCTGGCAGATTACGCCGGGAAACTGCGGAAGTATGAATGGGGTTAATTAATTATTCATGAGAACATCTCATCAGAATTAGCCCATCACGAATACGTTTTACAAAGTCATGTCGGGTCGTAAGCTCCTCATTGTCTGTGTGTACACAATCGAGCTTTCATGGCCTGAGATCCTCTGGTTCTGTTGCACCTCTTCCGATATATGTTGCATTAAATCCGACAGCTTTCAAAGTTTTAACTGTTTTTCTGTCATGATCGAGAGCAACGGCGACACCATGTGAATACTATGGCTTTGATAGGTACACAGACTATGGCCATCAACGAACCCTACCCGGTCCCACTGCAAGGTCGTCCCCGTACACTCAGTGTGACTATTTTCGGACGATCTGGACATTCAAAGACATGCTGTTCATTGGACTCACTTTGCTCCGTATTGATAGCGTTTTACAAGTCATGATACCGCATATTAAGTCAGGTGACGCTGCTGTCCCGTTTTGAATAGTTTTTTTCGGTAGAAGCTATTTCGGGCGCTATAAAACTTCGCGAAGTTAACACACCATACGATCTAAAGCAACACACAGAGACAGCCCATATCAGATGTAAGCACCATACACGTCGAAATATAGTTGCGTCATCCATGGGTTGAACGTAACTAATTTATCACAAAATTTTTACAAACAGTTTTCTCAACACATCGAAATTGAAAATCGAGGGTTTGAAGTTTCAAAATATCAATATTTAGCCCCTATAATCACATTCCAAATACGACGTCTGATTACTACGCACTCACTGTGGAGTCAACAATTTGGCAACTTTGACCCCCCAAATACCACTTACGTCCTGTTAACAGTTTTAGGATAAACACAATAAAGTTTTGAAGGGTATGGTAATAAGATTCGTACTGCTCGTTATTTGTGAAACGGCTTTGGGCGAAATTCACTATACCCTGTCCGAAAACTGTCACCAGGTCACACTGAGCGAGTGTACGCATGAGCTTATACCCCGCTGAACTGCAAACCCATGGAACAAACTAAACCTCTCTTGGTTTGATTCCGTTGTAAGCGTAACTTTTGTGATGAATTAATTAAACATAATCGGACTTGAACAACTACGCAATATCCCGAGATCTGTGATTTCGGCAGTGTTGGAGACGATCGGGAGCCTTAGTAGCGTACATTTGTGATTTGTATCGCGGAGCACCAGCTCAAATGAAAGGGCCCAATATACCATTTATACGTTTCTAGCTCCATGTATACCCACAGCACGATAAGAAAGCTTTCAGTGTGAACCTTAATGAAGAGATCGATACATAAACGTTATACATAACTTGTGGTAAAGTAAATTTATGATCAATAGTTTTGACCAACGGGTTTTACACAGCGGTGTTGTTCTACGTCTGGGTCGGACACTGTGCATAGCGAGGCGTGGGGCCAGCTGCTCCAGTTATGCGATACCCTTCGATATAACGCCCGTGAAACACGATGGGCCGGACGGCCTGCCATGCCTGGCAGCATACAGACTTGCCACCGCTGGTCCTTGTGCAAAGAAACCCATCTTTTCCTTGTGAAATAATTATCAATGGCGTCTTTTTGGTGCGAATAGAGCAGATAAGTCCAAAAATATTAAACATTTACACATTGCGCGCTCTTCGTCGACAGTGAACGCTGTGTGGTGGTAAGCACCAAGATCAGCTCTGTGATGGGCAATCTGATTGGCTCGTAGGTTTTCCTCGACTATCATAGAGCCTTGCAGCAATGCGTGAACGCAAACGTGGCCAGTGATACCACGGCCTTTTCGGCGTTGGGTGATGAGACTCGCTGAAGAGGGCGTGGTGTACGACGATGTCGGCAACCGCCCTAGCAGCCTTTTCCACTGGCGCCATGTCGATCCTCTCTGCTGCAGCTTTGAAATGTAGTGCAATGGTTGCTCTCTGTCCTGAGGCTGTGCCATCAAAGTACAAACACTCGTGTTCCCTCTGTGACAGGTAATTATGCTGACATCCCTCACACTGCTCTGTGATGATTTGGTCAACTCCCTGCAGGATACATTTAGCATAGACGTACTTCACCAGCTTCCGAGCAACTTTCCTGTTCTTGTCTTCGGAGACAGATGTCAAAGACAGCTCTGAAAAGTAGAACACATAAGATGAACTTTCCATGGGCTGCATGTCTAGCTACAGGCCAGTGTCTTGACAGCATCATCCACAAGTAAGGCAATACGCTTCAATCGGTTCCATTCATCCAATTTCAAATTGATGCCCTTCTTTGTTGGGATCAGTTGTCCTGTGCCAGTTTTCTTGAAGTAATCACGGATGCCTACGTATACATTGTCCTTGTATGTCTTTACACTCTCTAGCCTGGATGATGTTTCTGCCTCGTGAAGAAGAAATCTAAATTCCTTCTCTGTTTTGGGTAACAGCATCTGCTTTCATTGGCTGTGGCTGCAGCTGGAAGCTTGATGGTGACTGACTGGCGACGACATCGGAGCATGGTGAAACGAAGAGGGGTGGAGTGCTTGGTGGTGGTGTGGGCGTTGACTCCTGCAGGGCAGGGCTCCTGCTGCGTGGGGCACCTGCAGCATGACTTTCCTCATAACCAGGCTGTGACCACCGACTCTCATTAGTCTTCACATTGAAGTAATAGGGCATATCAGCCTTAATGGAGTAGCATTTTCGCCATCCCTATTGGCATTGCATGGGGGCAAACTCCGGGGTAGCCATACCAAGCATCTTTCCTCTCCAAGTATCAGAACGGAAATGTGGCCCCAAAGTGGCCCGCAGACCTTAATAGGCCTCCTGCATTAGCATAATTTCAAATGAACCAATCAGGTGATCAGTTTGAAATGGGACGTGTGCAAACTTTACATATTAGGTAATGGAGGACCACCTATCTCAACTTTCAAAATTCAAATAAACCAACCTGGATTGAGTGTCAAAAAGGGAACCATACGATTTTTCTTTGGGGGAGTTAGGGGGTCCGGTACTACAGGTGCCCCCTCGTTTTGTTCCTAAATTTGAGGGAGGGGAGGGTTCGCCACAATTGCAAGCTTTCCAGTCAAGCCAAGGGCTTAGGTGACACATTTAACTTCTTCGGGTAAGTTAGGGGGTCCAGTGCCACACACTACGGACCCCAATTGGGCGTGCCACACTTTTTTGAAGTAAGTTAGGGGATCCGCGCCACACGCCACGGACAAAAATTGGGCGCGCCACATTTTTTTTGGGTAAGCTAGGGGGTCGCGCCACCCACGCCACCGCGCAACGGACCCTAATTGGGCGCGCCACACCTTTTGGGGTATGCTAGGGGGTCAGGTGCTTCCCGCGCCACGGACCCAAATTTGGGCGCGTCACACTTTTTTCGGGTAAGCTAGGGGATCCGCGCCATACGCTCCACCGCGCCACGCTCAAGTAAGTTAATGCATGGGTGTTTGTACCCATCAAGCCAAAAAGTAAGAAAATGATCAATTATCTTTAAAAACCACCAGATTTGATTGATATTTGGCCTAATTATTGGAATTATTAAATTCTTTAAAAAAAGTGTCTGCCTAAATCTTGACGAGTTGAGTCACGTGACCAAATCTGATATTTTCCCGCCAAATTTACGTCTTTATTAATTTTAATATTCCAACCGTAAGCCGTTAAATTTTCTTGATTTTCTTTGCACTTTTGGAAACAACATCTATCGTATTCTTTCAAAAATACATGGCACTCATGAAATTCTATCTATACTTCTTTCTGATATTCAAAATATTCATGTAAAACGTAAAAATATTGTATTTGTTGTTTTTTGTGAAGAGAAGTTATTCAAAATTCAATAATTTTGCATCTGCCACTAGTTCTAACACAAGTTCCCATCCCATTTTACATTAGTTGGTCATAATATTTTTAATATTTTGATGTTTAGCGGTTGAAATATTCAGTTATTTGCTATATACAATTTTGGCGGGAAAATAACAGATTATGGTCGCGTGGCCTGACTTAGGTAATATATTATGATAAATTTCAACTTAATCAAATGCGAAACATATTTTTGGCAATTTTCACAATTTTCTGACCAGGTCTGATTAAAAAGTATGTTCAAACTGATTTTACATGTATGTAAGCCTATGCCTATGCATTAACATACCTGAGCGGACCCAAATGAGAGTGTTACGGTGCCATTCTATACTACTCATATACGTATATTGAATAAAAAGCGGACATGTTACGCAGGTAACGTGGCATGTTACGCATGCCCTCAAATTGAAACGTCTATAATGTCTTCCGCCCATCAAAACGTTGAACACTCCAAGGAAAGCATCCATGCAGGGCCAGCTATGATCGTTATGAAAAGCAACATTTTAGGTCGGACATATCTGATTTTCCAGAGCAACAGCGCTATGTAAAACCCTTTGGTCAGAACCAATGATCAGAAATTTCCTAATACAGACAAGTTAACGGTATGTTTAAAAGTTGATATGTAGTTTATTTAAATCGCACGTTGACAGGAATAGTATTTCCCACAGAAAATTCAAGGTTTTTTACATTAGTGTTGATGCCCCGATTTTCTAAAATGGTCCAATTGGGACAGGAGTAGGGGCCTACAATGGCCCCCTGTTTTGACATCCTAGATTGAACACTGACAGGGGTGAATGTCTTCAACTTTGACGTTGCGTGTTCTGTTCCTTAGCAATATTACCAAAATCAAAATGACTGTAAAAATTTGAATTTACTCGTCATATGTTTCACGAATGTATGGTTTCCTTCTGCAATAAAAGCCAATATCCTTCAGAGCTGAAATAAGTTTTTGAAAGTAAACTAATTTTGGTGTGTGTGTACACTTGTTATTAACTACCAAAGATGGGAAAAATCAAAATAAATGTTAGAATTTGAATTAACTGTCAAATGTTTCACAAAGGAATGGTTTGCTAATGCATTTAAAGCTCATATCCCTTCAGGGGGTCAAATTCAGAGAAAATCAGGCCAGAATGGCAAGATATTATGAGGCCAACACATTTCAAGAGTTACAGCTAGTGGGGCTTTAAACATGCTACCTCATCTAACTTTGCATAATTTGTAACCTTCTAAATTAACACTATTATTTTGACTTAGAAATAAATTGACAATATTATTATAATGCCTCCAATGACTTTTGAAAAGGACAAAAAAACAAGGGGTTCTTTCCATTATTGAGCCACAATACAAACATAAATTTGAGCTACATGAATAAGGAGGCTTGTGGAATTTAATTCAAAAATCTACCAATATATTCAAGCGACTGCAGTTTCAAAAGAAAATGAAGGATAAGAACACCTCATTCATGTCAGCCATTTGGAGTAGAGATTAAACAAACGATAGAAGGTAAAACAATCAAATGATTTACCTGATTTGTACTGTGAAAATGTAATTTTTTGTATTTAGATTTTCTAGGAACAGCTTTCCTCACATGTATTTAACTTTATTTTAAAGTGACTAATAAGCCCGTTGTGGCTTGGTGTTTATCACTAGTCACTATAATAAATTACTACTACTACTACTACTACTACTACTACTACTACTACTACTACTACTACTACTACTACTACTACTACTACTACTACTACATATGTTCCTGTGTTTACTTTTCATAGGGCGTGGACAGAAATTACGGGGGTGGGGAATACCGCCTTTGGAGGTTTGCTATTGTTCACAAAAGCATTTTTGAATGATCACACATGCCTTTTGGCAGGTTCATCATTGTTGCACAACTATAGCAACCATACGAAAACAAGATGTGGCCGATACAGTCCTTCACTGAAAAATTTCAAATTATAATGCATTGGAATCAGTTTGGCAAAATATTGACAATTTCGCCCTTTTAAAACATGCATTACATGTCCATTTATGCAAAGTATATTATGAATCTGCGCATGCGTAGTAGTCAGTTAGCCCCGGCACGACTATTAATGTACATGGTAAGAATAGCGTTTGAAAGCAGATGTGAACAACAAATATGCTATTGGTCAAATGAAAATTTTATGTCAATTATTAATAAAACATTAACACAGACTGTGATACAAAGGGCGAATGAAAATTGGGGCAATGTTTTTCTTGAAAACACTTTTGAATGGTCATTATGCTACATTTTCCAAACACCAACCAACACCCTAACCCCGCCCCCTCCCCCCCCTGTAATTTATGTACAGTCCCTCACCAGTATCAACACTCATCACGGATCTATTGCACGGCGAACACGAAAAGGTCACATTAGCATAAAGTGGCCTGGGAATTAGATGTTCATTGTTCATTGGAAATTATCAGGAATATCGATTTAAACAAAACAAACGTTAGACATTTTTCAAGATAAAGACATTGCTGAACAGGTTTATGCGAGAAAGAGTAGACATATATGACACTTGGACTTGTTAAAATAAGAGGACAGCTATGCATACCTGGTTTACTGTACACAACCGCCATCCAGCTGATGTAGGACTCAGCGGCGATCGAAGCCTTAAATTCCGTGTCGACCTGTCACTGGTGCCAAAAGAGGTAGGACTATTGAATGAGTATTAAATGAGTATCTTTACTAACGAAACATTTTGATGGTTATGTCATAAATATATATAACGTCAAGACGTCCATTTTCCTTGAAATGAAGGTAATTAAATATTTTCCAAAACAGATGTCTTGTCATTTTCATAAGAATGCACGCCATGTTTTAGAATTGGCATAAACGCAAAGGTAAATTACATGCTTCCTACTGATGTGCGTTTTAGATCTACTCTACTGCTTGCCCTTGATCAGAAGTGACTTCAAGGATATAATCTATGTATTGAACTATTCTTTTGCATTGTTTTGTTTGATCAGTCTTAAAAAAAATGACTTTTCATTTCAAATGTTAAGAGAATGGTACTGATTCGAATAATATATTAAAACTATTCAATACGCATAGTAAAAACATCCCGGACAAAACTGTGAAAGATCATTTGTTTAAATCACAGTGTGCATTTCAAGCTACCCAAGCCCTCATCCATGTACCTACAACGGCTGTCATAGGTTTTACCAGGGCTTTACGTGATCCTAAACTTATGATGTATGGCGTGTAATATGATTTTTTTAAACCACTTACACAGTGAACAAAAATCACAAATGACCACGATATTTCAAACAAGCGCTCGAGTTCTGTGAAGCAGATATGATACCCGAAATCTCCAAGTCTCCAAGCAGGGCCCTGGGTGTATACTATAGTATCGTTTATATGCACCCTTCAGCTAATAAAGACTTTGCATTATATCATGTAATATTGAGGAGGTTCAGTTAAACGAAATTTACGGGATTTAAATAGTTAATCTGGTTTGATATTTTGCACAATTGTTCGGCTAATAGCAGTTGCAGACCATGCAGCGGCTAAAATAAGCCACAGCGACAGATTTGATTTATATTTACGAGGCCGTATAGTCTAGTCGGAAGGTAGGGTTCCCATGCACCCCATGGATATATTTTTAACCTACATTTTTGTAATCCTTAGGGTCTATAGTTAATGAATTTTGATGTTCCCAAAATCAAATATTGTCCCATGGGGTTCATTTGGCGCTATCTTGGCCGCCATCTTGGATTTCAACAATGGGGTAGGGGTCACATATTTACCGCTCGACGGAAACAGAAACAATAAAATACTATAAACGTTACATTTTTTGAAAATCTCAGATTGCGGCCTTTTATTGATATATAACTTAATGGGGATAAATTAATATTCGAACGTCGATTAGACTTTATATCGGCCAATGACCGTAAATCGTACAATTTGCTAAATTTCAAACCCAATAATTAAGTTCCCGTTCCTCCAAACAATTTTTCATGAGGTTTTTATATTTTTGGAAGAACTTAGTGCAATAAACAAGAAAAACAACATTAAAAGTATGTGTCTTGAGATTTAGTGGGTGCATGAGCTTGTTTTCTTAATACGTGGTATGCCACATATCCGTGTGTAATATAAGGGGTAGGGGTAATGTTTCCCTTTCTGTTTCGAATCATGAATGATGAAACCATAAAAATGTTACATTTTTGAAAGTGCTGAATCAGGCCTTTCTAAACATATATAGTTTTATGGGGAAAAGTCGCATATTTCAAAGTTACAAAGCTTAAACCTTTCAGTTTGTATTGATTTTAAGTGATTTTTTAAAAACAAAATTATACTTTAGGGGTAGGGTTAATATTTCTCTTTCTGCCTCGATCCATAAATTATGAAACCATATAAATGTTATACTGATAGAAAGCTATAAAAACAGACTTTCTAAACATGTATAGTTTTATGGGAAAAAGTAGCATATCTTAAAGTTACAAAGCTTAAGCGTTTCAGTTTGTGTCAATTATAAGTGAGTTTTTAAACAAATTTATAACATAAGGGGTAGGGGTTATGTTTTCCTCTCTGCCTCGATTCATGACCATACAAATTTTATTTTGGTTAAAAGATTGGAAAAGGGCCTTTCTATACATGTTTAGATTTATCGGGAAAAATCGACTATTTGAAAGTTACAAAACTTAAACCTTTTGAGTCTGTGTCAATTTTGAGGTGATTTTTTTAAACAATTTGCACAAAAAAGTTAGTCCGTAGGCCAGGTATCGAAATTATCCCGTCTAAGGCATTTACCCACTATGATTTTCTGTTAATTAGAATTCTCAGCTGTCATAATCTGCTTATTTGCCATTTAACTGATGCTGGGTAAGAGTGTAACGACATGTTTTGTGGGGGCTGTCACGCCGTCACTTGTGAAATAGGAATGGGTTAGGGGTAACATATTTACTGCTAGTCGGAAACAAAAACAACAAAGTACCATAAACAATACATTTTTAGAAAGCCCAGATAATGCCCTTACCATTGGTGTATAACTTAATGGGGATAAATCAATATTCAAACATCGATTAGATTTTATATCGGCCATTAAATGTAAATTGTAAAATTTGCTTAATTTCAAACCCAATAATTAAGTTCCTGTTCCTCCAAACAATTTTACAAGGTATTTATACATTATTTTAAAGAACTTAATGCAATAAATAAGGAAAAACCATTAAAAGTGTGTATCTTAAGATTTATTGGGTGCGTCAATTGTTTTCCTTATATGTGGTATGCCGTATACCTCTCTATAATATACATTTAATGGAAAGGGGTATAGGTAATGTGTCCTCTCCTACCAAACGCAGCGATAAATGGTCATGACCATTAATTTTTTCTCAAGATGGTTTCATGTAAGGTGTTTAAAACCGGGGTCGAATATATGCATGGTCACCCATTCGTTCAGTTTGAACATGCCAAACAATATAAGTAGCTAGTATCTCATATCAAACCGCAACTTTGTCCCTTTAAGTTCATGTTCCTCCAAACAATTTTACAAGGTATTTGTGTATTGTTTTAAAGAACTTAATGCAATAAAGATTTTAAACAATGTTTAAAGTTTATATCTTGGGATTTAAGCTGGATGAGCATGTTTTCTTGATATGTAATATGTCTCATATCTCTCTGTAATAGACGTACGGTTTACCTTGTGTTGAGGAACAAATTGCTCACTGTTGATAACCGTAGCTCCTGGGTAATTTTGTGTCTTGTGCTTCCTGTGTTGTTTGTTGAGTCCGTGTGGACGTATGTTTGAATTTATCTTTCTGAGTATTTTCGTCGTAATATCTATCGGAGTCTCATACTCAGTATGAATTTATTTGTGTCTTGTAGGAGATTGATTCATTTTGGACCTTGTGGTGTTTGAATTATTATCAGCCATTGCAAAGAGCGTTAATTTCTAAAATTGTTTAATTATTGGGTTTGAAATTAAGCAAATTTTACAATTTACATTTAATGGCCGATATAAAATCTAATCGATGTTTGAATACTGAATTATCCCCATTAAGTTATATAACAATGGTAAGGGCATAATCTGCGCTTTCTAAAAATGTATTGTTTATGGGGTACTTGTTGTTTTGTGTTCCGACTAGCAGTAAATATGTTACCCCTAACCCATTCTTATTTTACTAGTGAGGGCGTGACAGCCCCCTACAAAACAAGTCGTTACACTCTTACCCAGCATTAGTTAAATGGCAAATACGCAGATTATGACAGCTGAGAATTCTAACTAACAGAAAATCATAGTGGGTAAATGCCTCAGACGGGATAATTTCGATACCTGGCCAACGGACTAACTTTTTTGTGCATATTGTTTAAAATTATCACCTAAAATTGACACGAACTCAAAAGGTTTAAGTTTTGTAACTTTTATATTGTCGATTTTTCCCGATAAAGCTAAACATGTATAGAAAGGCCCTTTTCCAATCTTTTAACCAAAATAAATTGGTATGGTTTCATAAGTCATGAATCGAGGCAAAGAGGGAAACATTTCCCCTACCCCGTATGTTATAATTTTGTTTTAAAAACTCACTTAAAATTTACTCAAACTGTAAGGCTTAAGCTTTGTCTTTAAGCTTTACGATTTGTGGTAAATAGCCGATATAAAGTGTTATCGACGTTCGAATGTTAATTTATCCCCATTAAGTTATACATCAATAAAAAGGCCATAATCTGTGCTTTCTAAAAATATAAGTTTTGTAGTATTGTATTGTTTATGTTTCCGTCGAGCGGTAAATATGTGACCCCTAACCCATTGTCGAAATTCAAGATGGCGGCCAAGATGGCGCCAAATGAACCCCATGGGACAATATTTGATTTTGGGAACATCAAAATTCATTAACTATAGACCCTAGGGATTACAAAATGTAAGTTAAAATATATCCATGGGTGCATGGAAGCCCTATCTTCCGACCCGACTAATATGGGTAACAGACAGCAGGAGATCACTGACCTTTGGAGGTTGGGAGATAAGCTTATATATAGGGTGGCTTACCGTTTATCTTTTTTCCCCGTCCATCAAAAAAGTGTAATTACTGAAAGATTCTGTGCTGTCCAGGAGTCTCGGAGTGACAGTACCCGCTGTACTTGTCGGTGCTTGCGTACCCCAGAGTGTGAGAACGCAGTATGGAGTGATGCCAAACTCAACGGTCCATCATCTGGCGTTAAGTTAATGGAGCTTGCACAGCGCCGAGTTATTGTTACAACCAATCATAGGTCATTAACGCATAAATAAAAATACATCTCAACAGCCATTCAGCCACTCGTGAAAAGTCGATGTCGCCTGATTCAATTGTTCTCATTTGTCCTTTAGACATCGTAGCCATTGTAGAGAGATTTTTTTAAGTTTGTCAGAATTCGCAGCAACTCATGTTTCAGTACAAGACTCTATGTTTCATGTCATAGTTTGGGTAAAGCTTTCTCCTTTATTAAGATATCCCACAGATCTACGGTCCTGATATGTCTATTTGTACAACTAATGTTGTACACCTTTTTAAACAGCATAAAAACTACGTCAGCGTCTAGAGACTGTTGTCATTGTGCTTTATTTATGGTATATACGGCTAGATCATTCTAAAACGTTACGTTTTTACTTTCGTGCAAAAATACAACTTTCATATCCTCTGGTATGATGTCTGATTGGCAGGTTGAGTTGAGCAAATCCAGTCGCCCAAAATGTGAGACATGAAGCTACTTGTGTGTTCGACTACTGACAGTTCAACTTCTCTAAAAGACCAGTGCATTGCAAATCCAGTCGCCCAAAATGTGAGACATGAAGCTACTTGTGTGTTCGACTACTGACAGTTCAACTTCTCTGAAAGACAAGTGCATTTCAAATATTGTATAATAGTGATTGTACGCTGGATTGTGGAGGTTATCGTAACCATCAATCATTTGATTACATGTCGATATATGAACCAAAATTGCTGTAACATGACATCATCCAAAAATTGGAAGCGTTTACCAAAGACAAGTTCATCCTGTTGATTTCCTATCCCCAAGACGTATTTGTCAAGTTGCTTAGATCACAGGAAATGACTTGACTTAGAAATATCTGCTTACTATAGTGAATCTTTTTCTAGTGCGCCTGATCATAAGCTTTTCTCAAATTGATCGTTAAGGTTTTATCAGCTGGTCAAATCTGAAAATCCATTTCTAAATTTTTAGTTGCCAGAGCGTGTAAAATGTTTGGTATGACTGTATGGGGACTTGTTAGACAGGATTTACCAGCAGAGAAGAGCAGTGGGCATGTTGACCACTATAGAAAGATGGATAAATTCCAAGAACTTCTTGAAAATTGTGACTACATCTGTAATACTTTGCCTGGTACAAAAGTGACTGTCGGCCTGTTGCACGGGAATGGGTTGCAAGCTTGTCTATCTAGAGTAAGTTTAAAACTACACATTGGTGATCTTACATTTAAAGTTCCTATTTTTACAAAATGAGCTGTGTTAATAAAGCGACTCATTCCGATGCTGAATACATAATGGAACTCTGCTGTTGGCATCCGCTGATCATCATCATCATCATCATCATCATCATCATCATCATCATCATCACCATCATCATCATCATCAACACGTTTACCATCCTAATACTATAAATCATCATCATCATCATCATCATCATCATCATCATCATCATCATTGTCATGATCATCTCAATATTATGTATCATCATCATCATCATCATCATCATCATCATCATCATCATCATCATCATCATCATCGTCATCATCCCAATATTATGTTTCCGGATGAAATTCCTTCATTGTACAGTTTATAGTTGTTCCCTCTTTACTTCTCAGAAATCCATTTTTATTAATGTTGGAAGAGGAAATATTATTACTGAAGGGAGCATTCTCCATGCCTTGAGGTAAGTTTGTGTCTTTAAGTTACCAAATTAACATAATAACATAATAACTCAAGTGACAGTTCAGCAAAAATAACCAGCTAGCACGTCACAAACGTATTTCCCCAACCTTTTTGCCTTTGCACTATATTAAACAAGATCAATGTATCGGCACTGTAGACTTTCTGTAACCTTGAATATGTGTACATTAGTTCACTTGATTGACATGAATAATTGTCATCATCTGACATGTATCGTTATAAAAAGCGATCATGAATGTTGTACTCACTTTCACTGAACCATTTTGAAAGATATACCTTTTCTCAGCAATGGTTGGTTATCTGCCGCCATACTTGATGTGTTTCAGACTGAACCATTACCCGACGATAGTCCACTCTGGAAACACCCTCAGGTAGCTACTATGTGTTTTTATATAGACGGGTAGATAAGTACAGGCAGTCTATCTTATTGTGTCCAAAATCACTTTGATTTAATTTATAAACTATTTTATGTAGTGGAGGACAATAAATAACCTCTTTAATTGAACTTTAGATACACGTAATATAGCCTTTAATTTAAGGGGAGATATTGCAGTTTAGTTCATCAGCAGACAATCAGAAGATACATGTATTGCCTCACTCTTTATGGCTTGAAAATAATGTTGCATTTTCTGACAAAAGAGAGGGCTCATATTTTCTAGAGAGGCTATATATTAAGTTGGCTCCTTGTTTATTTTTACACAAAAGGTTGTTTATAAATCCCGGTCGACATAATTGGATGGGAAATGGAGGGTTGCAGTAAACGAGATGTCTGACTGAAAGACAGGCAGTTTGTCGTGATAGGCTATAGCTGGCACATCACTATTTATATGGCACTATCTTTTTGGGGGTTACTGCATCGTGGTTAGCTGTCTGTAACATCATGTCAACGAAAACATTGATAGGTCAATTAACGAATCTGTAAGTTCAATTCGGTGTTTTCAAAAGGGTTTGAACCCACAAACTACGGTATCAGTCACCTAGCGGAGAAGCAATATACGTAACCGCTAGACCAAATCCCCACTCCCATAACCATAAAGAGTGATTCAATGTAGAGAATCTCAAAATATTTACTGTAAACAAGGGTTCAGCCTCTTTTTTACGATGATGGCGCCCATGTGTGCAACAGGCATTTCGGAAAAAGGACATTTCTCTATATCATATTGAAAGTAAGTGTATGCAATCATCTTGCAGACTTTAACAAATTCTGGCGTTGTAAGCATGATGTGGCGATAGACGGTGCCTCTCAACTCAGAATAAGCAATTTTGGCACCTTCCGCCATTCCCCTAGCCACGCTTTCATGCAATATTAGTTTGGCAATGCCACACCTCTGGCAATTGTCTTTCACAGCGACCATATGTACCTCCATTAACATATTTCCATTTTGCTAAAATCGATTTGACATATTCGAGTCCGTAGAACCTTGCCTTCAGCGAATCTATCATACTATACACTGATGCCAGTCGTAGCTGTGTTAACAATATCGCATAATCCTCATTTACACTTTGGACAAGAAAATTTCCAATCGCACCAGCAACTCTGTTTTGTTTTGTCTCTATGGCAGCCACTGAGATGTCATCATTTAGGGCTTGGTCAAAAACGTATCTACAGTAGTACGTCATGGTAGCTAGAGGTACTTTAAGCAAATGGTTGTTGGTTTCTCTTTTATGAACATATCTGCTAACAGTGTAACGACTTCATCACGATGCTGTCTTTGAAACTTGATATACTCCATAGTCAAATATTCGGTTCCAGGACAGTTACCCCTCTGTACAATCACCACCAGACAATTTATTGGCTTACCCTCAACCATACCTTGACACTTACACCAGAAAACTAATAATATTTCTCCCTTTTTCAATTTGGTCCTTTTTTAGTCAAAACCGGGTTGCATTGAAAGTTATACATATCTTAAACTTCTTTTTTACGGGTAGAATGTGCGTTAGATGTTTCATAAAATATTTGCTAATTCCTTCATCACCAACATATAAAATACACTCCGTAACGCGGTTTGAAACATAGATGGTGTCTGTGCTATGTAAAAACAAAATTGAAACAGTATGAAAATAAATACAATGAACCAGACGTCTTTAAATTAATTTTGAAGATAGGGGTAATTGTCCTGGCGGTAAAGGTCTTGTGTGGTAAGTGTCCGAGTGGTGAGTGTCCGACGGTAAACAGCCGGGGGATAAATGGTAGGTGGAAAGAATCCGGGACATTTATGAGGAGAAATGTTGAGAACATGTGCCACAGAAGAAGTAGGTCGTGCGTCGATCGTGAATGCAGATCACCGTTGTCGCGTCACGCTTTATATTGCTTACTGGGTCATAGAAGACATCAACGAAGTATTTATTCTGAACCGTTTTGATCAATGAGGGCGTCACATTTGATATACACAATCATATATTTAGTATGACTTTATTGCTATGACGCCCATGGGTTAATAGACTTGAACCATACTGATATCATTATGATATCGAAATATGAGTACAATACTTACTATATTCTCGCAAAAAAAGTACGTTTTCTGTAATTTGTGTCTTTGTAAACATAGACAATAACTTCCGTGATTTTGTAAACTTGTGCAAGCTACAATGGCACTGGCATCGATTTTAGCAAATGGTACACGTAACGGTGACCTTAATCAAGTTCTGTTGTTTGTCGAAAATGGCTTTCCCTGGGTCATATCGAGTGTTCCAGTTACACCCGCTGAACTCACGAATGTTAAAACGTCTGAACTAGAGTGTCGTGAACGGTCGACCTTCTTTTTGTTTTCCACCTTGTGCACTGCTGACAGCCTCCAAAACGCTTCCGAGGTCGCCATATTTTGCATGCACAAACACGATAACGTTGTACCTCAGCCAGTTGACTATTTTTAGTGACGGGTATTTCCTAGGATTCCACATGATTTCGGAGAACACCACAGGGGGTATTGCATGACAGGGGGTATCGCATACACACGGGTATCGCTTATGTACATTTGTCCGACCGGCAGGTAGAGACCTGGTCAGATAACCTATTCTACCACTACAGTCTCGCCGCCCCCTGACTACCCTAGGTATACATTAGTTCGGTACACAATTTAGTTTCTCACTTTACATAAGAATCACTGAGCAGTCCAGTTGTCGCGTGCCTCCAACTGAAACGAAACATATCTCAAGATGGCATCTACGGAAACAGATTTAGTACCATATGTGACCCCAGTCGAAACTGCGGCGAGATCCTCCGACCCCGACCAGATATTCGAAAAATTTAGAAGAATCGTCACATCTATCGGATTCTTCATGGCAACATTTGCCGAGAGTGAATATTCACAAACGAGGAAAATTTGGGATGTTAAGTTCCAATCTCGGCTGGTGTTGACAAGTATCCTTGATGAAATAGTGGAACTGAGGTGAAGTTCGACTATCCTGAAAATCTTGAAATGTTTTGTAAAATTTTTGGACAAGTGAATTTCATTGGATAAACTGTGCAACAGTTGAGATATATGATTGCCGTCTACTGTTTTAAAACAATGAAAGCGGAACCTCTGACCTTTAGCCAAAGCTATTATTCCTTGGTATATAAAGTGTATAGGTATAAGATTGAAGGGGGGGTTGTGAATTTCTCTATCGCCCTGAATGATAATGTGATATTTGTTATATCCTTAGAGGACAGAATTGTACATTGGCAGGTAGCAAAAAATTAATGATCTCAGTAAATGATTGATTATTCTTTCACTTTTCTATACAACGCATTAAACAGGCATCAGTCGGATAAAGCTATTTGCCTTTCCTAATGCCCTGTTGGAGACAATATTGTT
Organism: Ptychodera flava; assembly: GCF_041260155.1. Taxonomy (NCBI): domain Eukaryota; kingdom Metazoa; phylum Hemichordata; class Enteropneusta; family Ptychoderidae; genus Ptychodera; species Ptychodera flava. The sequence goes on from NW_027248278.1 coordinate 15,860,818, forward strand.
GATATTATGATAAAAGAAAACTTTGCAACCGTTAGAGTGCAAATAACCTTTAATAACCTTACTCTATTAAAAACTTCAGAACCTTTCATTATTTAAGTTTTCCTAAACAAAAGTATACCTAGAGTACATATTATAGAATGTGGATTTGCCACGAGTTAAGCGTCTTGACATGCCTTCTTTTTCAATTACATCATATTTGCAAAGAATGTTGCATTCTTAATCAACAAATACTTTATACTTTGACAACAGAATTTTCCGGAGAAGGGCTGTAGACTCGCTCTGGTGTTTCAAGAAGGAGTATGAATTCATGGCTATGGACATTGATACTTTTCTGGAGGAAAATAAGTTGACAAGGTACAAAAGTTCGTTCGAAGATGAAGGGATCGACTTTGCTAAAGAATTGTTCGACGAAGAGAACATAAATATTGATAATCTCAAAGGTGTCATGAAAGCAGCTCCTTACAAAAGACTTAAGGAGAAACTCCGTGAAGTAGGTGGGTATCAAGTAATTTCATTCATTACACATAACACATAACAATTTTACTGGCTTCCGTACCGTCGATATTGTACCATGAAGCATTACTAAGGAGTAGCATACTGGCAGTGTACCTTAAAATACAGTTCACTGTATAATGAATTTTTTTGTTGTCCGATGGTGTGTGGTTTTGGCCGTGTCCCCAGTAATTCAGTTCACTGTGATAAGTAGTTATCTTCATTGTTATTCACCGTCTGTGACTATTAAAGGTCGATGTCCATTCAATATTACTCTATAGTGTCACAACTACGTAAAGTGACTGAAGTGTGTATAGGCAACCGTTTTTATAGCTTGTTCCATTTTAAATAATATACTTCAAAGGAATTATGGCTCGTTTGAAATAGTTCTTGAGTTTTCTGTGTTGGCGGAATTTCTCAACCCTTTTTAGCAAACGTGTTCAAACACGCGAGCTAATGTCGTAACGATGTCTGTGTGTCTCTTGTGGTGTATGTGAGTGTCAGATTTGGTAGACAGGTACTATATGACTGTGTAGTGAAGCATTTGGTAGTGTGAAGTTAATTAGCGGTTAATTTGCATTTTAACTAGTGTGACTATCAAAGGTCGATTGTCGTCTGTGAAAATTTCATAAAATTTTGTGCAGTATTTCTTGATATATGTCGACACTGTTTTATACTGTCTCCATAGGGAAACCATTATATTAATAAAATGATATGCCATAACGTCATTAATTCGCAATCCAAACTAAACAAAATCTAATCAGTTCTTGCAAGTAGCATATGGTACCTGTCTACTAAATCTGACTTGAATCTGTTCAGACGTTTTTGAGTTATCGTGTAAACAGACAGACAGACACACACATACACACACACCTACACACACACACACACACATGGACAGACAGGCATCGCTATAACATTAGCCCACTTGTGTGAACACGTGAGCTAAAAACGCTTACTCCAAAATTCAATAATGTCATAACATTTTTATACAGCTAAATCAAACAATACAAACAAAGATAGAAACATGTTCGAAAAACAGACATGTCATAGAAGACATCATACTGGAGAACACTCCCACAAGAGCCCTGGCAATCAAAGTCTGTGTTCAGCAGAAAATTACATATTTTTTTTTAGGGCTGCTTTAATCGTAGGTCTTTTTATTAAATTCTTGCTATTTTTATCATATTATGTAAAAGATATTATTGGTTTTCCAAGCCCTGATTGAAGATTCGCCCCGCATTTGATTCTAAGATCTGAAAGTGTTATTTCTTTATTTACTTATTTATTTATTTATTTATTTATTTATTTATTTATTTAGTTGTTTATTTATTTGTTTGTTAGCTTAGTTATTTATTTCTTTATTTTTTTCTTAGTTATTTTGTTATTAATATTTCTCTCGATTGCCAAAGACCTCAATGTTGATTTTCGCTATTCAGAGAAAAGGGAGAATTTCCTGAAAAACGGAGTGGAAAGAAAACTGGAGGAAGCTTGGACTGTCTGTCAGGGAAACGCAAAGGCAGCGGATGACAGACTAATAGAAGCATTGGAATGTTTAAAAACAAATGCCAACCAAGTGATGGGCTCGATAGACGGTGAGGAGATAAGAGACGACCTCCGCGAACGTCAAAGTGACGTAGAAGAGCTTTCCACAGAAACTGTGATCAGATACTTTGGATTAGGAGTTTATAAAACTCTTACGGAAAAAGTTGCATCTTTACAAACGCTATGGTAAACAAGGGCAAAATGGCTGTTGCCGGTAAACAGTTGCCTGGTGTCATAAATGCCACAGAGGGTAAGAATCTTTTTTTTTTTATTCCATCATGATATTAGTAAAGGGTCCGTAATATGATCACAATACTTCAGCACCTTGAAAGGAAATATTGAAATTTCTCGGGCTATTCCTTTACTGAATATTTAACTTTCGGGGTATTCCAAAATAATACAGGGAATTTTTTTTGTTTGCCAATTGTTGTACTCTGTTAACGGGTGAGGATTACAATTTACACCATAGTTATGTTCTGTCTAACCAAAAACAATTTCCAGAAAAAACAACGATACATGTGTTTGACCTTACTGTAGTTGGCAAACACAATATGTAATTTATATTAATTGAAGGGCCGACAGAAGACCTGTAAATTTATGAAGCTAATGTTAAAATTATTCCATGGTATTATTCGCCTTGTTGACAGACTTGAAAATGGCAAATACCAAGCAAAGAGAAATGGAAACAAAACTTACCCAGAATTGGCAAAATCACATGAAGGACACCATTGTAAACTGGAGGACGCTGATAAAAGATTTACAAAAACTTTTAAAACTGCTGAAGCAAGACGTTAAAGCTGTACATAACCCAGAAACAAGTGATTTGCTTTTACACTTTGAAGATGCAAAGAAATATATCGACAAATTTGATAAAGAAACTGATAAGTTAGAAGAAGAGCTCAAGAGATTAGTTACCCAATAATACCACAATTTTAACTGATGTTAACGTGCTTGGTTTCCTACGAAATGAACGTTACTTCGTTTAAACTGCGTCGCTCTATTGTCGAAAGCGGAAAACGATGATATCCATTGTTTTTTACTTTTGTAATATTTTTGTAAGTTTATATTTCCTAATATCGGAAACATCTGTAACTTTTATTATATCCCGGCAAATTTAACATCATGCAGGAAATTCTATGTAAGGAAGAGCGTATTTTCAAATCATACGCTTGTGAAATTTCGAACTGTTTCTTGGAAGATTCGACAATATGTAACAGCGAATCGAGACTCTGTTTTCAAGTTTATAGTTATCGAGCGGATTGCCACTCACGTTGTTTGCACGACCAGAATCGATTAATGTTAGCACGTTTAAAGTTCATGAGGTCACAAAAATTATAGACAAGTTACGTATTTTTACATGAATTTGAGATATCGGTTTTCATATTAAAGGTTTAGAAAGCTGATTTCTAATTATAATCAGCCTAATAGAGAACGTTAAATGTTTTAGTCAGCAACGTGACTGTTGATTTTGTTAGTATAACAGAACAGATAAAAAATCTGAAAAGTTTAGTTTCATTCCACTGTCACCAACGTTAATTCAAACTTCCACACCTACTCACACGTTTGAAAAGCCAACCGGATATCCCAGAAAAGTTAAGTACATAACTTCGTCAACAGAATATTTTCGGAGTCTATCATGATCTATGCATTATACATGTGCCTGAATCAATTTCTATCGATTGTTTTTAAACGTGTCGCATTATTTACAACAACATATTTTACTTCTAATATTTTTTTCCATTACTTTCTTTCGACTTTATGATTTGAATTCAAAACGGCACACTGTCTTACTAGCTTACTTAATTATCAATTCGACTCTCACATCATGTCAGCAAATGTATCAGTTTTGTTTATCGGCTTTGTCATTGATTTATTCCCTTGCTCGACCTGAAAGGTCGATATATGGGCCAAATGACAGGATCATGGGATAAGTCTTTGCTAAGCGTTCGTTTGAAAGGACAAGACAAACAATGAAACGTTTCTTTCTATGTATTCGGCTACAAAGCCTGTAAGTAATAAAAATACTGAAAAGGTTTTTTTTTCAAAATTGTCCAATATTTTGATGTTTCGCAGTAAGATTACGTACAGGAAGGTACAGCTCTAGAGATAACAACTTGCATGATAATTAAAGGCACAATAGTTGTATCTTTTAGCAATATTTTTGTGATTTTAATTTCAAACTAAAACAAGTTCGTGTGAATGTACTCATTGAGGGGTGTTTATATAAGTATTAAAACTGTCCAATGGGAGAGCATGTGCAATTTTGGGCAGGATAAATAATAAATGTTTGTCAAAACAAAAAAACGGCGCCCTCATGCAAATAAAGCAAAAACCACTGTACTGTATGCAATATATGCATTGGAATCTTCACAAGAACAACAGTATAGTCAGATATAATGCATAGTGCTGGATGTTTTGCACCGGTACATCATGTGCTTTGTTTTCTTTGTAGCAGTACCAGTTTTATAAAAATGGCGGGAAATCAAAATGATGGTTAAAATATAAATTTACTTGTCAAATTTTCAGTTGTAAAATACTGTATCCTCTAATTTTGTAGAATTAAAAGAAACCCAGCGAAAATAGAAAGCCTTTTTTCAGGTCAACAAATTCCACGAGTTACAGCTACAGGACCTTTACAGTGAAGCAGCTTCACATGGCCCAAACACTTGCATATCGGTTTAAGGTGGAAGAGTGTTAAACCGTGGCCACTTAAGTGTTGATCAAGGCTACTTGATGTAGACAGAAATTCTGCTCATATAAAGAAAAAAACAGACCCTGCCAGTGAGAGCTAACAAATGGCAGCCAGTCTCTTCTCGATAATTAGTTTATTGAGGCAACACATGTTTATGAGCTCACTACTATAGCACCAAGTAAAATTGCATGTTGCATGCAGACAGCGTATCTTGGGAAATAGAAATAAACAAGACTTGTACATGGACTAGTGCATGATAATGTTTATTACATTGTATCTAAATATTAAACACAGGATGCCAATCCTAAACTGTCATTTACAACCCCAGACAGAGATAGTTTTGCCTTTGCACAAGCAGAATTTTTGTCTGTATCAAGAAGCCTTGATCAACACTAAAGTGGCCACGGTTTTAGTTCCTATCCCTGTAGTTCCTAAGATACATTGAAGGAGGATACAGATTATTGACGGTCAGAAAAATAGCTTGAAGATATTTAAAAATTTGGCATGGGGTATACTATTAGCCGCTAGAAATGAATCCTAAATTTGCTTTAGTTTCTGAGGAGCAATGAAGTAATAAGGTCTAATGTTATGTTAAGTCATCCAAAATATTTAACAAATGTATTTTTTTATCGTAGCCGCAGAACGTTCAATCTTAACCGCAATCTTATATTCATTGTGCAAAATCAAAATACCTCAGCAACAACAGGGGCTTGATGTCTCGTTTCTATTTGGTAGTGATAAGTGTCGGACACATCTAAATCTGGGTTGGCGACACTCACTACAGCGCACTAATTTTACAGGGAAGTGTATATACATATAGGCCTTGTACAGTATTATATATTGATATCGTGAATATCACGACAGATGATATGTTAATATTTAATTTGATTTGAAGAAGCTTCTGTTACGTTAATAGAGCAGGTATTATCTACTGTACTTTAAACTTGCAACCCGCCAACTGCATGGTGAATAAATTGCAATTTATCAACATTTCTCTCCGTGATGGAACTTCACGAATGTTTTACTTGTTTTCATGTTTACATTAAAGCATAGTGCAGGTATTGACACGAAGAATCCCTAACAGGATTCATGCAATAGTTATTTTATATACATGCATATGCATCGAATAATACATGTCAGAAGCTGTCTCGTGACTTGGAAATGCTACAAAGGGAAATCCCGTCTTCTGAGAATAATTTCTACGAGAGTCATGCTTCAATCGCGACTGTGCGCATAATTAAGCTTCGGATTTAGACGTCGAGCTTAGCTTCTTTTGGGCAAAGTTGTCCTAGATAGTAAAAGGGGACCTGGGGGTCCTCACGCAACAACACTGTCTATGAAGTTTTTTACAATAGATTGATTTTGATATTGTTTTATGTCATTTCGAAGTTTCTATGACTGTTCACCACAGGGCCATCAATGGTAGTCTAATTGCGAAAAAAGGCGGTGACGTCAGCAATATTATTTAAAATTCATGCATTACAACTAATAACTTAATCAAGGGTGTTAAATATAAAAAGCTTGGCAAATATTACTTATCAGCTGGGACAGCACAAAACTCTTAGTCTCTAGAGAATTTAGTGTAAACAGACACACTGATTATATCTAGAAGATATCACAGAACAATATCTGACTTCTATTGATATGCTAATTGCTTCAGAACATTCCAGACCAATTAAACTCAGGTCACGTTTGGGAGAATGCCCTTCATAACACACACCTCTTCAAACATACCGCTCTTCAAAAAAAAAGAAAATGTTTCATAGAAATCATCTTTATTTTTGCACATATGATATTTAAAATGAATAGCAATAAACTCTGAATACGAGAGAGACAGTCTGCAATAAAATTTCTCTGCCCTTGATATGGCTAATGTCAAAGTTAACTCAAGGACCTGTAACATTAAACTCCATCATAACTATATCTACTTTTTGCCTTTTAATTTCTCCTCGTAAGCCTCGAAAATTTCCAGGTGAAATCACAGGGTTACATGTCTGCATGTTTTGAGTTATATTTTCTGGTCAAGTCAGCGTCATCCATGTAATCACACATTACAGCCTGCAACTAAGGCTATTATGTAGATTGCTGGTGTTTGGATATGATATGAATTTTAGCCAACCAATAAGTTTCAAGCTTCAAAGACGCTGTACACTGCCTACAAATTTCTATAATGCTACTGGACAAACTGGTCCATGCCTGATGCCTACGCAAGCAACATCTTTCATGACTTACAACTGTACAAAAGCTTTGAAAACTGGCTACGTGCCTTCCTTGTTCGAAAACAAATTTATGCATAGTGTTGCAAGGCTGCCCCTTCTCCCTCCAACACCAACGTCAATACTGCACAAAAAAAAACCTTTAAATGGCTAGATACATTGAAGTTCACGTTTTCAAACCATTGATGATAGTACTGCCAAGTTGGCCCGCTTTGCAACCTGGTATTCTAGTTAAGTGAAATCTATATCTAGCTCTTAACATTTAAATGTTTGTTATCCTTTATCGGACACACTAAACTTTTATTTCCTTCAAAAAACTTCCAACCAAAAGTTTGCCTGTGAAATTATATACAACAAGCTTTAAAATAAACTCTTTGAGTGGAAGTCCAATACAGTATAATCGTAAAAAATTGAAAGCCTGAGTATCTGTAGCACATTTTACTCACCAGCAACTTGAAATGTGAAGTTGACATAATTTCGGATATCTCCTGTTATTACAAGAGAAATTATACTATGATCGATAGGGTGTGCTGTCTCAATTTCTATCAAAATATGTGCAGAATTGCCAGCAGAGCAAATTCAAAAAAGGTGACTGATTTAATCAGCTGGGCAATTTTGTTATGTTCGCTATCATATGTTTGTTGAAATTGCACACTAAGGTGTTTTAACCAATTTAAAGGGAGAAGTTCACTAAAGCTCCTTTATGAATATGTGCTAACTTTTGTGTCACTTATTCTGGAAAAGTCAGTTTCGCTAATTGCAACTGAGTTTTTCAAACCATGGATAACAATAGTGGGGAAGTTGCATTTTAGGGCTTCATTGATTCGAAGTATTTTGAATCATGGGAAAAAGCGCCAGGCTTGGCGTTTTAATTACCGTATAACGTGATATGGCAGGGGCCACCATCGGATGGGTATGGCATTGTCCACTCGCTCATGTTCACAACAGGTTGTGGGTACTAGCATAACATAAACCACAGTTGAAGATTTGTCGTCGAGGTCGTACCTATAATAGTACAACAGTAATCAAGTGACACATAAAGAAAAGTTGCATTATACACTAAAAAGAATACATGATGGTGTAAAGGGTCTGATTTCCTGAGAATTTCAATCTGTATTGACAATTTCTTACACAAATTGTCTATATGAGCAGGAAATGTCAGAGCATTATCAATTTCAATGCCAAAAAATATGGGTAGAACAGTGAAGATATTTACGTAATATTGAGTTATATTGCAGTCGAGTTAAATGAGTGACTTTCGGACGAGGACCAACAATTATGCAATTTTGCTTCGTGGTGTTTTAAGAGACATAGAATAATTTGAAACCCATGCAGACACCTAAACATCCTCTTGCATTTTCCATTCAATTTCAGTACCGTATTGCCTGATACACAATTTTTAGGCCATCAACAAATATGCCCCAATTGTCAATATTAAGATTGAGAGGGGTATCATTTAAAAACTATTTGTGGATCGGCACAATTCTGGCAATCGGGAAAAGTGCCCTTTACGATTACAATTATTGATAAGGCCAAAGTAATGAAATTGTTTTGTTTGCGTCCACTCTAAATGAGAAAAGGTACGCGTCTAACAAGACCATAAACACAATGTAATTTGATTGCAGCAAATATAAAATTGTATAAAAAAAATAGTTCAGAAAAGCTAAGCGATGATGTACTAAAATTTCCTATTCAAATACACTATGTCTGTTTTTCATGAAAACCTAAAAAAAACTAAGCGGGTGGGGACACAAAACAAAGAATTTAATTGCTTTGGCCTAACTTGTAAATGCTAGTATAGCAGATTCTGCAATACTATGATATATACACTATGTCTGTTTTTCATGAAAACCTAAAAAACCTAAGCAGGTGGGGACACAAAATAAAGAATTTAATTACATTGGCCTAACTTGTAAATGCTAGTTATAGCGGATTCTGCAATACTATGATATATACACTATGTCTGTTTTTCATGAAAACCTAAAAAACCTAAGTGGGTGGGGACACAAACAAAGAATTTAATTACTTTGGCCTAACTTATAAATGCTAGTTATAGCAGATTCTGCAATACTATGATATATATACACTGTAAAGTTAAGTGTTAAAGGATAGAACACCAATTAAACGCCTTTTTGTAACACTTTTTGAACGCGTCTAGACGTTCAGAAAGTTAACACTACGTGTTCAACCAACGTTCAATTTTTGAACACACGTGTGCAGATTTTGAACGCTACGTGTTCATCAGACATTATATTGAACACTATGGTGTTCCATATCTGAACACTGGCACACATGAAATGTGTTCAAACAATTGAACGCATTTACGCGTTCAAAGGGCTGTAACACTTTTTGAACGCATGGACGCCGTTCAACGATAAGTGTGTTAAAGGCTAGAACACATGATGCGCGCTTGTTGAACACCGTTAATTTTGGGCGTTCAGGGGGGTGTTCAAGCCTTGAATTAACATTACAGACCACTGATATTCAGTAAAATTATTTTATTCTAAAAATACACAAAGCATTTCTAGAGTAAAATACAATAGTTTACTGTAAAATAGGCGAGTAAACATTGCCAATTTCTATGTAAAGTTTGTCAGGGGAAAAAACCAACGGTGTTAAACCCTTCTATCAAAAACATAAAAAATATGAACAAAGTAATGACAAAACAGGTTTTACTTAAATATTGTGGATTACGTTTTAAGGTTCATACTTGTTTAAAATGTACAAAAAATCATCTGAAAAAGCTCAAAATTTGGCTTACTTATTGTGTTGAAAACACGTATATGTATGGAATGCATACTTCATTGTTTTAAGATGGTTTCTTAAAGACATTTCCTATTGTATAGACAATTGTAAATTTTGAAGAAAAAAAGTTAGTCAAGGCTTCTCTAGTGCACATGGTATATAGTTGTCCACATTAAAGTAAACACAACATGTCAAGTTGTCAAAGTGTCACAGTACGGCACAACATGCAGAAAGTGGGGAAAGTTGGTCCTTGGCAGGGAAAAACCTATTTCCTTGTCCAACAAAGTCCTTCATGAACAAAAAGATTTGTTTGTTTGTAATATCTTTAAATAAACAATGAAATAAATCGGTGACATTTCAAAAATCCACTTCTCAGAAATTAAAAACATATTCGTAAAGACCTTTCAAATTCTGGTGTACATTGCTATTAATTTTTATACAAATGTTTTTACCAAAAGTGGTAAAAATCACCCTTAAAATAAAAAAAATGTAGATTTCATCATAATGTGAATATATCACATTCTGGTAATCCCTCATATCTTAAAAATGTCTGAAATGTTTTAATGTCTTAAAAATACAAAGTTCTAAATTGATGCATAATTTGAACAATTTGAAAAAGGCTATCAGTAAAGATCTATGTTCTAAATATCAAAGCAGTTCAATTAGCAGTTTTGAAGAAGATTTTTTAAATTATTTTTGACCAAAAATGACGAAAATTGCCATGAAATATAAAAATTTGAATATTTCATCACAACTAGCACAAATTTGACTGGGGTCATTCTTAGGGACATGTTTACCAAATATTGAAGACGTCAGTAAAAGAGAAGAAGATTTTTGCCAAAAATAGCAAAACTAGCCTCAAAAATATAAATTTGCATCGTTCATCATAATTTGAACATATGTGATTAGGGTAATCCCTAGGGACCTGTAATCCAAATATTAAAGGATTCGTACAGGCTGTTTTGAAGAAAAACCTTGGGATGTACAAATTTGAGGACAATGCTACACATCCACCTATTTAGCGAACAGCAAAGCTATAAACCAGTTGCTAAGAACAAGAGACTGTTGAGCTACAGTACAAAATTCTCTGAGGTTTGGTAGCATGCTATGATCAACCAAATTTTTTAGGGGCATCATCAGATGCAAGGGGGAATGAAAAATTGAAGCAGAAAGTGACAGAAAATTCAGAGTGAAAATTTCAGAAAATTCAGTAATTCAGAGTGGACATTTTTACTCTGAATTTTCCGTCGCTTTCTGCTTTAATTTTTCATTCCACCCTTGCATCTGATAAAGGAGACTACAGGTCTGTGAAAGCTTATTCTCCGGCAACATTTAGTTGATCATAGCATGCTACCAAAGCTTAGATTAATTCAGAAAAAAATACAGAAACTTATCAAAATTCAGTTACTGACCCTTGGAAGTTTAAATCTACATTAGAGATGAACTGAGGTTATCAAGCTTGTTTCCAGACAGCTACCTGTACACTCATCTTCTTCATTATCTGTACCACCAGCTTCTGTAACAACTCTTCGATTTTTCAGTTAAATTCAACGTTTTACATCCTGAAAATAATGCAACAATAGGTAATATGGCGAGATGAGACTTTAAATGAAAGACAAGTGGCTGATTAGGTTAAGGAAAAGGGGAGACTTTCATATATACAGTGCCTCTTTTCAATACTGTTACAAAATATTGGCTTCTTGTCATCAACTGATTAAAATAAAAAAGTCAAACTCTCATATGCTGAAACAATATAGTGTATACTCTAAAATGTTCAATTGATTTTTTACATGCGATTGTTTCTACTAAAAGACATGTGTCAGCTGTGATTAATCAGCGGTACTATGCAAGGCGTATCGATCGCACTCAGGTCAAGGGTTATCGCTACAGTTGTGTTGCGATGACCCTTGACCCGAGTGAGATTGATCGATATGCCATGGCCAAAAGTACCACCGCGTATTCAAAGCTTGTTGTTGGTATACTAGCCACTGAAAAAAAAGGTTTCTTCACGTAGTTAAGCTATTTCAAAGTTCAATACGATTAATTTCGAAGGATATTAATACAGTTGCTTCAAAATCTAATACCTTTTACTATTTTGGAGAGAAAACTTACCCTTTCTGGTCTTGCTCCCGCACGATCACGACTTCACTGCTTCAGGGTGCGCTTAGAAGAAAAATGTCGCAACTTCCGTTTTGATGCATCATGGGATAGGAAAAAGCACCAAACTTGAACACCAAGTGTGTAGGCATAGAACGCCTCTTGCACGCCGATGTTAAAATTAAAACGTTCATGGTGATTTTCTGATTTTCTTTTCAAATTTTCAAAATTTCAACACGTAATAAACGTGTAAAATTATTTTGTATACTTTCTTTTTTAGAAAAAACATGCTTTCAGCAATTGTAGACCGGAAATATTTTTCACTTAGTGGGAAATTCGTTACACCAAAGTCCGTGTACGTTTGCCGGACAGCGAGGCAATAGTAAATTTAATATAGCCATTGTAAAGTAAAATAAACAAAAGATTGTTAATTGTTTCACAGTATTGTAAAATTTCTGTGATGCTCAGTTTTTGAACACTTGAAGGAGATGGTTGTTAATACTACGTGTTCAGGTTTAGAACATCATTGTTAATAATATGAACACTAGTGTTAACAATATGAACACTAGCCGTTCAAATTTGAACACCGACACGTACATTTTGAACGCGTAAAGACGCGTCTAGCGTCCGCTATTTTTACAGTGTAGATATTGCTATGTCTGCACTATTTCTACAAAGAGACTTTGTAAATATTCATTGATTCACAATCTTGCTATTCTTTTCTGGCTTATTTGAATGCAGAATCGTGAATGTGATCGGCAAATTATTATTATTAGCACAACTGCCATGCACTCCTTGTTCCACGTCAAATATCGGCCTCTAAAGAATATTAGGCCTCCAGTAAGTTGTTACATTTGACGATGATGCTTGTAGCGGGTCAAACTTAGACAGCCTTAGAATATTGTTAGGGAAAACGCCGACAATAAAATGAGAGATCAATGCAACAAGAATGACTAACTTTCATTATCGTATTACCGTCCATGCATCGGTGTTTTCGACTGCTGTTCAAGCTCTATACGTACACAAGGGACAACATCGACGTAAGCTTATACGTCCTGTAAACATCTTTGTATGAGACCTGTTTAACATTTTAGGACAATTTGCAGTGACTTTGAAGCTTAAAGTTAAGTTGTAGAATGTAATTGTCTAAGCAGCTGAAGTCATAAGCGAAGATTTAAAATTATGTACTAATTTAAATGATATTCAGCCGACAAATATGCTACAAACTGGGACGTCATCCAATAAGCTACAAGCTTTCGAAACGCTGCACATTGCTTGACAATGTTCAACATTGTGGCTGAGCAACCTACTCTAACATCTTACCAAAGCAGTGAAATATCTTGATTTATGATTAACAATGTATAAAACTTGTTACATGCTTCCCTTTTTCTCTATTCCGCTCTTACCTTGCCGGTGTTTGTGTCGCTTAGTCGGAAACATTAAATTCATCGTCAGTGAAAGTGAAACTGGCGTCATATATTAACTAACATGTTAATGAAATCTTGCTTATCTTTTTTTGAACGGGTAAGGTTTACATGTACCAAAATTATGCAGGAATAAAAAGCATTTATTTCACGAAAAATCGTGACTTTTAGGACACTGTCTCGAGATTTGTTGATCATATAGCAGGCCCTAAAATCTTGCGTGAACTATAAAGCCTGCATGTTGAACAAAACCCACTGGTAATCTAGGACTGATGAAGGATACAACAAATTGTTGATGTTTTCTTAGGTACAATGTGTTATCGCATGTTACGTTTCTTTCTGTATTAAATCGTTAACATACGCATGTATAAGAAACACCAGTACTGTTGAGCCGTGATGTAAGCAAATGAAAAAAAGAAGATGATTTTCAGTTAAACACTCGTCATCGCCCGTCACGAAGAAATGAACGTCCCCCTAGTTTACCTCGATTCACAAACAACCGCTCACCATTCCTTTATCGCGGCCACTGCTAGCGCTTCGTTGATGAAAACGGAACAATTATGGGACGTAGTACGGCGCGCCAAACGTTTCAAAAATATTTACCGATTCAGTGCAAAAATATACTGTCTTTCTCTATTGAAATAAAAATTCGGTGTCATTAGGAAGGAAATAAATAAGAAAAGTATAATTAAAAATCGAAAGACAGAAATGTCATTTAATACTTCATTTTAACTTGAGAATATTCTTTAAAGCGTAAATAGGAAATAAACAATTTTCAACGATTTGAAAAAGTCATACATCCATACTTATCGACATACATACACGTATAATAGTTCGCGTAAAAGGTGCAATGAGTGCTGATTTTACAAAACAAAAAAGTAAAATATGTTATACAGTGGTACGTACACAAAAATCACAAGAAAATCACTAAAAAACACTACTACCACTCGGAAAAAAATATTACAAAAAATTAAAATGTGAACCACATACAGAAAATCATTATAAAAGAATCAGACAAAAAAAAGCCATGCATACATAAAATTATTTATGTACTTAAGAAAATTAAAAAGCAGTACGTCTCATAAAAAAACGTATTATAGATAATCAAACATATAATATGAACCACCAGCCGCTTTGACAGTAAAGATAGAAAATCAGAGAAAAAAATCGGCAGTGATGGCTCTAGACAAAAGTGGACACTCATCTACCAAAATAAAAAAATTACAAAAATTAAAATGCCATCAACACAGCAAATACAGAAAAACGCGTGGGCCTGTGGAAAGATAAAACAAATGAGCACTCGCCACAGCAAAACAAAAAGGAAAAAAAAAGAAAAAACAACGAGCACTCGCCACAGGAAAAAAAATAAAACGCGCAAAATTACAATTAATTTATTCTAATCAAAAAACTCATGGTTCAGGTTTCCTTCGATCGATGAATCCCCAACAGCTGGGAATCCGATCACCACATACTACAATGTTTGACGAAACATTAATTGAGCATTTCAGTGATAACTTTGACATCTTGAAACCTAGCTCTGTTTGGCTGGGCCCTAGGCCTAGCCCTGCGTACAGGTCTGTATGCTCCCGGCGTCATACGGCCTCCGTGTGGTGGAGGCCGTATAACACCGGCAACATACAGACCTGTACGCAGGGCTACGCCGTGCCAAGCAGACCTACTTGAAACCGTAGTTGATGAAGTGAAGTGGGCAATATCACCTAAAGAACGTCCAGGTTAACAGTCAATAGTTCCAGAGAGTCAAGTTAACTGAGCCAATTTCAGGCAGTCCACAGTTAAGATCACGAGCGAGACGTAGAACCCATGACCCTTCATAGCAATACTGCGAACATATGGATGCCTTAGGCGCGGTACGGCAGGGGGCCCGCTGCAGCTTTACAAGGCCTTCTAGGCGAGCGGCGAATCCACAAAAAGGGCCTTATTTTAGGAGTTTAATGTACCCACCTTACATACGGCCATATCATACGTCATTTGAAAGCTTATTATCTCAACTTTAAGAAAATTGACGATGTGGAGCTGCCAAGTAGGGCCATAACCTCCTAATTTGCATAATTAACAAGGGTACCCAATTGCATAAATGCGATATAATATTTGAAATTTATTGTTAACTTCTCTGACGATACGTTTAAACTATCGAGTGATATATCAAATGAAAGGTCTTTCCATGTAGAATACAAAATGGATATTCAAAGAGATATTGAAATTGATTATATTATACTGGAATATTTTCATGTTTATATGGAAAACAATATTTTCCCCTATTGAATAACAATATTTAAAAAATTTTAACACATACAGCAACAACACACAGCCACACCATACGTCATTTGAAAGCTTATTATCTCTAATTCACGAAAATTTACAATTTGGAGCTACCAAATCGGGCCATAACCCCCTAATTTGCATAATAAACACGCATACCCAATTTGCATAAATGCGATATAGTATTATAAATTTATAGTTAACTTTTCTAAACATACGTTTAAACTATCGAGTGATATATCAAATGAAAGGTAGTTACATGTAGAATACAAAATGAATATTCAAAGAGATATTGAAATGGATTTCACTGAAATATTTTCATATTTATATGGAAAAAATATTTTCCCCTTTAGAATAACAGTATTTTAAAAATGTTTACACATAGAGAACTATCATACAGCCACATCATACGTCATTCGAAAGCTTATTATATCTACTTGAAGAAAATTGACAATGTGGAGCTATCAAGGAAGGCCGTACCCCTTTATGTCCATAAATTACACTGGTAAGCAATATGCATAAATGAGATATGAAATTAGAAAATTCATTGTTAACTATTCTAAACACACTTTTACAATATCGAGTGATATATGGTCTGTGGTGATGGTATTTGCATGTAAAACACAAAATTGATATCAAAAGTGATATTTAAATTAATTTACGGAAATATTTTCATATTTCTGTCGAAATAAATATTTCCTCTTTTTAATAATGGTATTTAAAAACATTAATTTAAGTATCGATGCAACAAAAAGATCCACACGAAAGACACTATTGTAGTTGTTGAAATGTAGCTTTGTAGCTGAAACAATGTGTCAGAGTAAGCTACAGTCAAAGTAATGGCATGATTCATGATCCAAATGATTCATGTCATTTCCCGTAAATCTAGTAATTGTAGGAATTCATCATCCTCTTCTTCACCAGCATTGTCATGAGTAAAGGGTTGCCACAGTTATCGCTGCCTTGGCAGGAACAAAGGTCTGTGCAGGGAAGATTAATTCGACAGCAGACACAATTGGTGACATGTAATAGAGAAAGCAGCTCCGCAAATCGTTCATATCTTAGTGTTTGAATTTTGTGTACGGTACATTGTAAGTGTATATTATGTTATGTTTGGCCGTTTTATGTATAGTGTTGATTTGCCATGGCGAGACGCAACCCTAATCTACGTGTTCTGCCCTATGGGGTAGCAAGACTAATGTGACACTGCGATCCTTTGATGCTACCTTTTGAGAGTACTGAGTTGTCTTCATCAGCCTTCATTTTCTTTGGTGGAACATGTGCACTGATTGAATGATTGTAGGTGTTACCAATCGAGTTGTTCCAGTGAAAGTTCAGTTTGTTCAAGTACGGAAGCTAGGATGTTACTGTTCGTTCAGGCTATATTTGTGTACGCTCATTTGAATCCGAGATCGGACTGTTGTAGGTTTTGTGAAGTTTGGCATCATCGTAACGCTTATATTTCCGTTTCTTATGTATGTGATTAGGCTACGCTCACAAATAACGGTCAGAGGCAGAGGAATTCGGATTGGATTCGAAATTTTGGGAGATTGTAGAGGGGTACTTGGAGATTTTGATCAGCATATAGGGGACCTGAAAATGTTTTGGTTCCCTTTTACTATTTATGATTCCAAGGAAATTTGAAATAATTTAATGAAAATTTAATACATTTAAATGTCATCCGATTGTCCAAAGTTAGTAATAATTTAACAAGATTTAGAATCGTTTGGTCGCATTTCATTACTTTTATCTCGAAAATATCTTGTATTCTCTATTGCCTTGTTGTTGCATGATTGTTCTAATGTATCGTAATGTTTCGCGTTTAACAAGGCCTTGAATGTTGCCGTTTGGTTTCGTGAACCGCAATGTATCTGTTGGTTTTGTGTGTGTTTTGCAGTCGAGAATGTCCTCTTTGTTCCACCGATGACCTTTATAGATAATGAGGTCTAACGATATGATTTCTTGAGAAGAGCTTTCGAAAATTTGAAAGTATGATGCATTTTTCATGTTTGATATGAATTCATTAAGCTCGTGTTCAGAGAATCATACATCGTATCTGAATCTCAGTCAGAGCGATATTTGTTCAGTGTGTTGCTTAATTATTCTCATTTTGTCTTGTGAAATGTAATGTCGGGAATTTCTGGTAAAACTGGAGATCTCGTATCGCACCCAAATACATGACGGTAAAATTCACTGTTGACTTGAAAGTGTTGTTTTTCAAGATTATTTTAGCATAGCTATCATGTATTTTGTTGTTGGTTGTTTGATTATGCAATCATTTGATGATCTTTCCTGATTTAATGCTCTGTCGACTGATTCCATTGGTTATTGTGCGTTGTATTAGTGTACATTGAAACAATGTCTAGTGTTACCAATGTTGCATTGGCCGGAACTTTTATTGTCTAAATTTTCCGTGTAAAATCTGTCGTAACTTTGATGTATGTTGTTTATTTTTCACGATTTATTTGAGAAAATAGTCAATGAATTTTGATCTGTGAAAGGTTGGACTGCATTATCCACTTATAATTGGGCGGCCAACGAACATTCCTCGTGGGCGTCATTTTGTTCACTTGTATTTTTAGCATAAGGTACCAACTTGTAAGTGGTGCTAGTGTTTTACTCTTAACTAGAATAATCGCCATGGCTAATTAACACTTTATATAAAACAGCCAAACATAATATACACTGACAATATACACAATATCATACACAAAATGCAAACAACGAAGATATGAACGGTGTGTTGAGTTGCTTTTCCTTCATTATATGACAATAAATACGATAAATGAAATATGGTGCCTTCCGTCTACATATTCCCATATTCCACATAACTGAACTGAAATGAACTGAAAATACAGATGTAACACAGATGTAGTAACCAATGATGTCTCCATCAAACAAGATTTCTAGAGAAATTGAAACAAAAATGACATCAATAATACAAAAGTGTCATTCAACACACAGCTATTTATAACAAGATTGGAACTAATTTGGGATAATTGGATGGTGAAGTAATGTCGGTTTAATTTGCAAATTTAAGCTCATCTGCTTTTCTTTTTACTTGTAATGTTTTTAAGAGTAACTTGTTATATTTCGACACTCAACTATAGAGCACAAAACACGCTTTCGAAAATTTGCAAAATATGAAGACCCAATTATCCCAAATTAGTTCCAATTGGTTTTATGTATTCTTGTTGTTCAGCTATAAGGGAATTAGACAGGAAAATATTCTAGTTTTCGTATCCTTAATAAACAAAAAATCAATTGCAAAACAAATTCAGATATTTATCCCCAAAACTTTAGCATTATTCGTTATTAGTACACAATATTTTGAATATTATAAACTAGTCAAAACGTTTACGATTTAATTGAAAATATTCAATAAGAATATTTTGAATACACGTTTGGAGTTCATGATTTATTCTACATGCAAATACCTATCATTTGATATATCACTTGATAGTTGAAAAGTAAGTTTAGAGTACTTTACAATTGATTTTTGTAATTTTATATTGTATTCATGAAAATTAGGTACCCATTTGCATTATGCAAATTAAATCATTACAGCCCTATTTGTCAGCTGCATATCGTCTTTTATCATGAGGCAGAGATAATAGGCTTTCAAATAACGTTTGATGTGGTTGTGTGATGCGGTTCTATGTGTTAAAATTATTATAATATCGTTATTAAAAAGGGGAAAGTATATTGTTCTACATAAGTACGAAAACATTTTAGTAAAATCATTTTAATATCTCTTTGGATATCCATCTCCGTGCAAATACCTTTCATTTGATATATCACTCGATAGTTTAAAGTATGTTTATAGTAGTTAATAAATTTCTAATTTTATATCGCATTTATGCAAATAGGGTACCCATGTAAATTATGCAAATTAAGGGCCACGTCCGTACCTGACAGCTCCACATTGTCAATTTTCTTGAGGTAGAGATAGTAAGCTTTAAATAACGTATGATGATGCTGTAAGATTTGGCTTTTTGTATTAAATTTTTTTAAATATTGTTATTGAAAAGGGGAAAATATTTTTTCAATATAAATATGACAATATTTCAGTAAAATGAATTTAAATATATTTTGGATGTCTTTTTAGTATTCTACATGCAAATACCTTTCATTTGATATATCACTCGATAGTTTAAAAGTATTTTTCGAGTAGTGAATAATAAATATCTAATATTAATCGCATTTATGCAAATTGGGTACCCGTGGGACTTATGCAAATGAGGGGCTACGGCCGTACTTGACAACTAAATGTTGTCTATTTTCTTCAAGTAGAGATAGTAAGCTTTCAAATGATGTATAATGTGGCTGTATGATGTGGCTGTATGTGTTCAAATTTTTAAGATATTGTTATTCAAAAGGGTTAAATATTTTTTCAGTATTAATATGAAAATATTTCAGTAAAACCATTTTAAATATCTTTTTGGATATCAATTTTGTATTCTACATGCAAATACCTTTCATTTGATATATCACTCAATAGTTTAAAAGTATGTTTAGAGTAGTTAACAATGAATTTCCTAATTTTATATCACATTTATGCAAATAGGGTACCATGTGAATTATGCAAATTAGGGGGTTATGGCCCTACTTGGCAGCTCCACATCGTCAATTTTCTTGAACTAGAGATAATAAGCTTTCAAATGATGTATGATGTGGCCGTATGTAAGGTGGGTACATTAAGTGTGAAAAATGGGTGTGTCTGCCGCTCGCCTATTCCACCAAGCCGCTCTGTCATCGCCGTTACTTGATTTCTACACAGTAACGTGTGGTTCGATACATCGCTGTTTAAATACCATGATAATAAACCACCTCGTTGTTTGGTATAATTCCTCGTCTATCCTCAAATATCACCCAACCATCATAAAATGAATAGTTTTGAAGAAATCTGCCGCGTGTAGAGAGAATGTCCATCGTTTTCCATGGTCGCGACATGACGAGCGACGCAATGCAACGCGATCCCTAAGGATCGGCACAAGCCTTACGAGTATGGCGAGAGTGTCCGGCCTTCGCAACGCCAGACATTCTCACTATACTCACAGGGCTCGACCGGCACATACAAGACATGTCGATCCCCATTGCTGAAAGCTTTTATTCACACAGTCCAATATATGGAGCTACGGTATTTGTGCAGTAGCCTATATACTGGGTGGCAGGGCTGTGAGTAGCCCTACGTACAGGTCTGTGTGTTCCGGCGTTATACGGCCTCCATCACAGTACAGGTGCAGCCAACGGAGCTATTCATCGAAAAAGCTATTCCGGAAGCAATTTTTGAGGGCAGGGGAAATTTTAATTTTGCTAGGGCGGGGGACATATTCTAGGTGGCAGGGGAGCAAATTAGTTTTTTTGTCGGGCAGGGCAGATATTCGTTGATTGTCCTGGGGAAAGGGCTTGGCGAAAAACGAGGAGAGGGGAAGCTACTTTTCAAACGGGGACAGGGGAATTTCAGCCATGGTGTTTCTGGGGATGGGGACACAGAGCAAGTACTTATACCTTTTAAAGGTTACTCAGACTACTTAGCCATCGATTGACCCTACATCTCACTCTATGTACTGCGAGATGGAAACCAAATAGAAGGCCACTGCAGTATGTGTCTGCATGGGAATGTTAATTTTCAGGGGAATTTTTTTCTAAGGGCAGGGGAAAATCGACAGGTTTTTTTTCATCACAGAGTACAGGGTAGCTTCATGTCTGCAGGGGAAATGGAATGACAAAATTTTGAGGGAATTTTTTTTTCCAGGGCGGTGAAATCGGCAAGTTTTCTTTCGGCTAAGGGCAGGGGAGCTTCAAAAGTTCACAGTGGGGATGGGAAGCAGGCAAAAATATGTGGGGAGCGGGTAAAAATGAAGTTTTAGTGCGGCAGGGTAAGTCGAAAAATTTTCAGTGGGAGGGCAAATTATGAACAGCTAATTAATTACCCTCTTGACTTAAAATTAGTCAGTTCACATTACTTGTCATGTACAATATATCTTATCATAGTAAGGACCCCTTTAAAAGTGCATTGTTCGTTGGCTGCACCTGACAGTAGTGGAGGCCGTATAACGCCGGGAACACACAGACATGTACGCGGGACTAGGCTGTGCGTTACCGGCGTTATGCGGCCCTGCCTGGCCTGGCCTGGTAACTCACAGCCGGCCCTGCCACCCAGAGCTACAGTATACAGAGAAATAGCGGCTGCTTGATCAGTGTTTGTCAAGTCGGGCGCGTTCGCGTTCTACATGCACCAGTGAAAACGTTGCCTCGAATCTACCAGGCGCCAAATGTAAAAAAATTTAATTTACACAATCAAGCTTTTTTTAGAGATAGAAAAGATGGAAAATGTATATATAGAGAGGAATTATATATATATATATATATATATTATATATATATATATATATATATATATATATATATATATATATATATATGTGTGTGTGTGTGTGTGTGTGTGTGTGTGTGTGTGTGTGTATACACACACATACAGATACATTACCCCACACGTTTTCGTATGCATACATATATACATACATATAGTGAATAACGCGCACGCATATAGCGTATTCATTCATACATGTAGAATACATACATACATACATACATACATACATACATACATACATACATACATACATACATACATACATACATACATACATACATACATACATACATACATACATACATACATACATACATACATACATACATACATACATACATACATACATACATACATACATACATACATACATACATACATACATACATACATCGGACTTTGATACAGCTCGAAGATTTTACATCAAGCCTCGTTTTCGAGGCAGCTGCTGACATTTAGAGTATCTGACAGCGCTGCAAAATCGTATATACACAGCCTCGTTCTGATGAAGTATCGCTGTATCAGAACGACGTTCTATATGTGAGAAATTTACTCAGCTCAGCACAGCTGCAAAAAGTATATATATATATATATATATATATATATATATCAGCCTGGATCTGATGATACAACTACACACAGCAAAATTTACATACAGTCTCGTTCTGAGGGCACAGCTACAGCTGGGAAGTTTTATACACAGACTCGGTTGGTGATTGAACTCTGCCCGGTATCATACGCGACTAGACCCTGGCAAGACGAAAGCTTATACACGCATAGTGCCACAGGGGTTTCATTAAGAGCCGGCAGCCGGCAAAATTGACCGGTTACTCTCACGATTTTGCCGTCTACTTATTCGGAAGTGTGAACTCTTTCATAGCTAAAATATTGTTTACCTTCTGAAATGATACGCACAGGTTTCACAAGCTGTGTAATCAAACTTTTCAACGGCTTTTATGTGAAACAAAATTTAGAAGACGACCGACTACTAAGATCACCTTGTACTACGATGCAGCACGGTCTTGCGTATACTGCCGCAATAAAAATTGGAATTGCAACGGACGATTCTATTGGCTACCTGAATTGCAGATTTATGTGTGGTGACTTTTATATAAGCCAATGAAAACGGGCATACCACACCTGTCGGCCGTCGTTAGCTCGACTCAAAATGGTCGATGAACAAATGAAGACGAAAGCGATCGCAAGGTCAGGCTTCGCTGTACGATCCTCGGTGTTGAAGTTGTCCAAGAAACAAGAGAAGGATAATTACGTGGATTTAAACTGTTTTCGAAGATAATGACCTGATTTTTTCCCACGAAAAAACTTCCCGATTACAGTTCCAATTTTAGTAAGCCGACGTGCTTTGCGCTGCGGTAGGCTTAAATGTGAAGGTATATAACCAGTTGGACGGATGATATGTACTGCTTTTTGGTCTATCGAAGCCAATAAGAATGTCGCCCAGAGTGGTTAAATACGATCAGACCTCTAAATTCACTTCAAAAACGGTCGTCAGGTTAAATCCAAATGTGAGTTTCTGAACGTACAAATTTTCATATCCTTTATCAAGGTTCTACTTTGCATACCCATATATAGTCAAATAACGTTGAGGGCCTTTGTTTCTATTTGTGAAATATGGTAATTATTGTCATTTTATCATTATTGTTAAATAAATTATCCTTTTTACCTCGCTAGTGGTATAACAGTTCTTCATCTGCAGATTTTCATACCGAACATATGGTTCTGCAGAATTCTACGCATAACATTATACATTAAAGGGACATTAGCTGTATCTTTTGACTAATTTTTTCACTAGTCTGTTTCAATGTATCAACTACAGAATTTATTATAATCCGACCATCATGCCTAATGCCCGGTGTCCTTTTTGCCAACACAGCCTGTGTACGTGAAATGATCATTGTTATTGTTTTTCCCACGAAAAAACTTCCCGACGGATGATATGTACTGCTTTTTACTCAGTAAAAAATGGAGGTCGCAAGAGATCTCTTTCTACTTCCATACTTTTTTATTCAGTATTTATTGTTATTGTTATTGTTTACATCGATAAATGTATTCTAGTCCGGAACTAAATACAAAATTGGAACAAAAACAATGCAGTTTATACTCATATAGGGTATATTTATGAGCTAAATATTAGGAATTTCTCCATGGTTCAGGGATTCAAACCAGAAACTGCAGATGATACACAAAACAAACAAAATTTAAAAAATGACTAAAGTTACAGCTAATGGATCTTTAATGAAAAGTTTCTCATTTACTGTGCTTAAAATGTGAGTGTTTCATCGAGGATGGCTTCAACAAGGGGGATTTTCCCCTTTACCAGAAAATTTCGGGGGCATTTCACCAGTTCATGTGTTCTACTTGTACCTCTAAGGTGTGACTCATGAGAGAAAATGCCAAGACAGTTTGACCGGTTGACCTCGCTTTTAATTTTATGCAGGAAATTACAATAACAATGCTTGGTCGAATGACGCAGTGCCTTGAGGGTGGGATCACCAGTGGTATATGGGGAGGAGTACCTTCCCGATGGTGATAAGTGGTGCAGATTACCGTCGCCTAGGTGACTGGCGTATACGCGTGCCAAAAGATACCTATGGTTGATTTCCTGTTGACCAGTCGGATGGCAGAGTTGCAAATACCTGGACCGAACCATTTGGTTTTTTGTGGGTGTCGGTGGTACTTTGACAATATAAGTAAAGATGCACATATATTGAGTTTATTGTCTTGTCTATGAGCGGCCAGTATTTCCAACAGCATAAATTATGTGCATTTGCCCTTGAAGGAATAAATAATTTTCGAATAAACATCGCGAATGTAACTACATTCCTTAAGCTCGACGTACACTTAAGTGCCCCAAAGAACCATGAAATCGCCCGACTTTCGATTGAAGAGATGAGTTTTGCCAAACCGCGTATACAGAAAAAGTGGCAGATGACTTTATTTTTAGAATCATAGACAGTATAGCGAGATGTAAAAAATGTGAACAGGCTCCCCATCTAACTATCCTAAATGTTTTTGTGTCGAGTTTGTGTTTGATTGGTTTCGAAAATGTGTTCCTACATTCTTATCCGATTGTTTGTGTTAATGAAATGTTTGTTTCGCTTTGGATATTTGTAGAGAAGTTTGGATTAGTGTGTACGGTAATGTTTTGTTTGTGTGGGGAAAGCTTATGGCGAGACGCAGCCGGACCTATGTTGTTACAAAAGTTGATAGAGTCGCCCTTTGACGCTTGCGTTCGAAACCCGAGTGTGGTTTCTCATCAGTCGCAGTGTAGATTCTTTCCTTAGTTTGTGTTTGTGAAAATTATTTTAATGCATTTTAGTGGTCTTGCTTTCCGATTAGCGAGGCAAGTATATTAATTTTGGTCACGTTGTGAGTCCGTTTGGTGGTTCGGTTTGTTTGTTCTATATTTCTTTACTTCGGTAAATTTTGTTTTGACTGGTGTGTCTTTTAGATTTTTGCGGAGGTTTGTGAATTTTTAGGCAATAAGTACCACTGCGGGGTACGGATTTTATGTTTATTGGATCAAGATACTTACAAGTATCCTGGTTGATGTGCTTGTTCTCGTACATTTTAATTAATAGTTCGTTTACTTGTTTACTGTTTGTTCTGGCTTGTTGTGTTTAATACTGAGTGTTACGTAATTGCCTTTCGCATTCGAGTACGTAATCGTTTGTGTTGACAATAACGAAAAACCGACCCTTGTCGAAGGGTTATTTTCCCAAAATTTGTCCAATGTTTGCAAGCTGGTTTATCGCGATTCTTTTGGCACGCGACATGTTTTGTTTCCTTGTTTGAAAGGGCATCTCTGAAGTGCGAGTTTAGAAGCTTCAGATAGCTTTCAAGTTTTTGTTTTTTGTTGTTCGTGGAGTCCAATTTGACTTTTCTTGAATTGGTTGTTGTTGCGATTGTTTGTGTCTCACGATGTAGCGTAGTCACATTATACGACTTTATTTGTTGAAATCCTGAGGTGTTTTTATTCTGTTTGGTTTTGTTGGTGTCCGAATGAATTTTAAGGCTTTTGCCTAGTACTATTTTTCGGAGTTTCATAGTTTGAGCGATGATAGGTTGTTGTTGAATTTCATGTTGTTGTCGGCTTTTCTTTGGAAATAGCTGATTTATTTCCACGGCCATGTTTTCTGTTACGTTACTGTGATTGTTTATTTTGTATTTAATGTTGTGTTTCAGTTGTTTGTTATGTGTACGATTTTTGTTATTTCTTTTAAGTGTTTGTGTGTTCTATGTCATTTTATCGTATTTTTTGGTAGTTCCCGTTTTAGAGTATTTGGTGGCCCTGAAAAGGGCCGCTTGGTATGGGTTTTTGTTAGCGCTTGGCGCGTTTGTTTTGGCGATGAGCCTAGCTTTTTTATGCTTCTTTTCGCCGATTCGATGTGCTTGGTGAGTATGTGTTTGCCGTCTTCTTGTCACTGTGTGTGCGTACATGGACAGTCTGCATAGCCCTTGAATGTGGTCTTACAATTTAGGAGTATATATCAAAACTGATAAATGATTTATGTGATTACTGTAGCTATAGATAGGCTACATTCAGGACGGGCAGCGACGGGCAGTAATTAGTAGGCAAAACAGGTGGTTTTCACCGTGGGCAGAACTTGGTGCAATGATACTGAACATTAATAGTAAGCCTGTCACCTTGAAGGTAATGCTGTAGGTGAAACAAGGACTTCAAACACACGATGGTACAAACAACACCACAAGTGAAACGTACACATAGAAATACACGCGTTCCTACGTTGTGCCCACCCGGGCCACGCGATTAAAATATGACTGATACTGCTGGATAGTGTTAATCGGGTCGGTAAACAGTCAATTAATAGTTTAATTGACTACCTGGGTGATTGGCAGGTCGTGTCCAACGACGCATATGCAAAGCAGGCCAAAAGACAAAAGCCCCCAAAGTTATTGACAGCTGGCCAGGGGTCACCATGAATACGTAATGAAGCTTCACTACGCAGAAACTGCGTAGTCAAGCCCTTCTTAACCGGTCAAACTCTCTTGGCATTTTCCGGCATGTGGCACCATTTCATTGGGGGGGAGTGGTGCCC
Organism: Ptychodera flava; assembly: GCF_041260155.1. Lineage (NCBI taxonomy): Eukaryota > Metazoa > Hemichordata > Enteropneusta > Ptychoderidae > Ptychodera > Ptychodera flava. The sequence continues at coordinate 15,887,769 of NW_027248278.1, forward strand.
CTTGACAAATAAATTGGGAGTGTCAACATTTCAACAGAGGGGGGAATCCCCTATCGCCATGTCCAGATGTAACACGTACAGTATAATATCATCTACATATCAAATTCATATCATTAATAATAGTGAATTATGATAGTTTACCTCCTAAAAGCATAGAGGCTCTAAAGACTTCAGTTTTCTCTGTTCAAAATATAGTCAACATTACCACATTTTATCATTTTTATTATGAATTATCATATTTAGGCCTAATCTCCCAGGAAAATGGCCTTTATGATATGAACACAAATTGCCCTGGAACACTGCTGACAATTCTCCTGAAAATACTAGAAATTCAAGTGACTGCGAGCTGTAAAAAGTGAATTTTAGCTCATTTTTTAGGGTTTCCGGCCTTCGGAACACCCCCTCCCGGACCCTCCCCCAACGACGACCGCTTTGTGGTCATGGCAGCTGCAAGCCGCCTACTTTTCCATTCTGGCCCCCTACTTCAAAACTTAATGAAACCCCTGATGTACAGTGCTGGCGCTTGTGCTATTCAAGGTGCATTTGAACTTTCTGGTTTATTTTGCTCTAGTAAGCTAGCCACAACAATGACCGTGGTATTGCTATCAGGTGAGATCACCACTGATCTGGCCTTCTCGTAGCCTAGCCCCGTGTACATGTCTGTGTGTTCCCGGCGTTATACGGCTGTGGTGGAGGCCTGATAATGCCCGGAACACACAGACCAGTACGCAGGGCTACTCGTCAACCATACAACGACGTCAACCATACACCGATCGTTCACTGAGACCGCTGCAGTCCGTCATCATCTGTGCAATGAACTTTCGCGGTCTACGCAGTTACGAGAATAAAGACAAAAAATTAATACTGAAATCTTGGTGCAATAAACCCATGCACAATGATGGATGAAAATAAATTTGAGTAAAAAGACAGCAGTTCTTGGTCTTGGACTTTCCTTGGAGGGACTGTGTTAGACACAAGGAGCATGGAGGTACACGCGAGCATGTAGCTAAGGGACTGGTCAGTTGCTTCAGCCAGGGGGCGATGGATTCATGGGGGGGGGGGGTTCACCCTGTTTTTGACTTTGGTGATGAGGTCACCATGTTTTTGAAATGCCCAATTCGGGGGGGGGGGGGGTCAGTGTGTTTTTCAAGTTCAACAAGGGCTCATACTTGCATAAAATGCATTGTGACAGCCACAAATTTCAGCATTGAGTTGCATTTTTTGGCGCGCCCTTTGGGCACGTTTCTTTAATAATAATAAGACATATTTTTAGAGCCTTGTCCTAGTCCTTTATATATTTGATATATATATATATATATATATTATATATATATATATATATATATATATATATATATATATATATATATATATATATTTTTTTTTTTTTTTTTTTTTTTTTTTTTTCCGGCGCGCCCTTGGGCGCATTTCTTTAAAATATCAAACATATTTTTCAGCATGCCCTTCATATGAAAAGCATGGCAAGTTCCTGATACTTTTCTGTATTCTCATGAGAATTTAGTATTAGAAAGCAACATGCTATAATATTTCAATCACATTTTCCTTACAACAGTTCTGGACATCTGCTTATGCATAAAGAGAGTTGGAATACATACAGCTCATTCAAAATACTGTACTCAAACTTTAGAATTGACACTTTTAAGTTCTTATCTTACAACTGACATGACACCAATTTCATTAAAACACAGAATGACTGATTGTTGAAAATATACCCCAAAAATAATATATATATATATATATATATATATATATATATATATATATATATATATAATATATATATATATATATATATATATATATATATATATATATACTGAATTATTCAATTTATATTCCACCTTTTGTTTTACCTTTGTTTCACACAGGGGGGGTCATCCTGTTTTCGAAAGTTGGAATGTGGGGTCACCCTGTTTTCGAAAGTTGGAATGGGGGGTTCAGCCACTTTTTGACGTCGGCAAAAAATAATTCACCCCTGGCCGAAGAAACTGACCAGTCCCTTACAACGGTTGTGTTTATTGTGTTTACGAGAATTAGAAATGATCAGACACTCAAATTCAACAGTAAATCAGCGACGCTCAACCGACAGAGTATATGAGATTCATTGAAGACGGCATGGAGGTCGCAAGAGATCTCTTTCTACTTCCATGCCATGTTCAATGAATCTCATATACTCTATCGGCTGAGTGTCGCTGATTGACTGGTGAATTAAAATGTCTGATCATTTCTAATTCTCGTAAACACAACCAAGCACCATGCTCTGTGTACCGCCATACTCGAATATTCCTTGCGTCGAATGCCCCGAGGAAAGTCCAAGACCAAGAATTGCTGTCTTGTTACCCACATTTGCCTTCATCCATAATTGTGCATGGGTTTATGGCACCAAAATTTCCAAATTAAAATTTTGTCTTTATTCTCTTAACTCTGAAGACCACGAAAGTAGGTTGCACAGCCGACTGCAGTGACCTACAGTGAACGAGCACTGTGTAGTCGACGCCAAGCGCCTATCCTTTTTTCTACGAACACGGAACAGCCTAGATCAGTGGTGATCTCTCCAGATAGCAATACCATGGGCATTGTTGTCGCTAGTACAAAATAAACCACAAAGTTCAAATGCACTTGAATAGCACAAGCGCCAGCACTATGCGTGTGTTTAATAGCTTTAGTCTTGCCAGGGTCTAGCCGCAAAAAAGCAGCTCACGGCCGGCCGGCGGCCGGGCTGTGCGTGGTCTTTTTTCTATCATGTTGCTGTGCAGCACCGGCCGCTACAGGCCAGCGCTGCAAAGAAAACCGGTCAAAAAGCCAGCGCACGGCTTATGGGCTACAATAACTGCACATAGCCAGGGTCATTCTTAGCCTGCCATGGTACCTTCTTAGCTCCATGGCTCTGCTTACGATACTGTGTTTTCCCAGCGCGGCGCGAGAGGCCTACCGCCTCCCGTCCAACACCTTCAACGCTGGGAACGCGGAGAATAGTAGGCTGGACCCCCGGGGGGTAACTCCATGGCTAATAGTACCGGGGGGGACTCCTCACGAACATGGAAACCCAAACTGTTGTTATACCAGTTTTGAGCAAAAAAAAACTACCCTTTCTGATACCATAAAATATAATAATCTAAGCAGTCTAAGAACAGTCGGACTGTTCTTAATCTGTGTGATCGTCTGAGTCCACTTCCACTGTCATTGTGTGTTGATGGAGGCACAGTCAACCGGATGATACCATCATCACCCCAGGCATCATCAGCAATATGATCAATATTATTAGTGACTGTCTCTTGTCAAACTTGACGTTTTGGACGTTTTCCCTGCACCAAATCATCCAAAATTGTCTGTTCTGCCAGAGGCATTCTGAAGACCTTATGCTCCTGAAAATACTCCAGATTTCTGGTAGCAATGTTTCGACCTGCTGTATACTCTCTCTCTCAATACTAGTAGTTTGGTATAACTGAAGAACTCCACCAACTTCATCAACCCATTCACTGTCAAACTTGATAGCATCCCGGTACTCAATAAAACCCCGTCTACCTTTCTTGATCATACGCTGAAGTTTACCAACTACAATCCTCATCAGATGTGTTTCCTCTCTGATAAATGGCATAGTCCTCAAATAGGGAAATACAGGCTGTCTCTTGACATGAAATGTTTCGACAATCAAGGAATTTTTGTACCTGTCTGACCCTAATTAGCCTATCACTTGATAACTTTGGATTTTTATTTTGCAGGGAGACGAGGGTGTTTTTGTATTGTCGCCCATGGTTGGGTACATCTAGAGTTGGACAAACTTTTTAAACTGCAGGGCTGAAATAAGAAAGACAAAAAGAGACAGACTGTTTAGTGTGGAAAGTCCCTCAAAGTTCAAAGACTGGAAAAGTGATGGTACTCAGAACAAAGAATTTCAGTGTCACTGTAACAAAAACACAGCTTTGCACACATTTGTTCTCAAAAATGGAATAAAAAAATAGTATACTTCCACAACTACAGAAACGTGTAAGTATTTCGGAAATACTGTTCATTAATTGACAGTGCCAATAGTAAAGACCAGTGGCAAGAGTCCTGACATGAGGCATTATCAAAAAATGACCTGATAAAACATGGAAAAGAAGGTGGCTTTTTATGGCAGTCTGCATCTTTTATCAATGTAGGTACCTTAAACATATTGATGTTAACATGGATCTTATTGATGTTGGTATTGTTATATTAACACTGGAGCGAATCAAACAGCCACATAATGAATCTGTGAATCAAATTTCTCTCAGTTGCTTTAAGGAGACTGAACCTTCTCATGTGTATCACTTTAACAGAAAGTCATTTGGAAAGTTTGCCTTAATAAAAGTTACTCATTGAAAATTAAATATCTGAACTGAAAATCATCAGATTTAAACAATCATGTGGTTTGATAGAAATTTGTTGGACTGTTGTACAGTTTAAAATATGATTGTATTCACATTTCTACTGGTACATCATCTGGATCTTCAATGCTGCTAAGTCCGTCAAACATTTTCAATGTACCACTAGGAGGGCCGTAATAAAAATTGAATATTTCTTCGGTCTTGTGAAACACACAAGCCCTGCTATGTGCAGCAGTGTTAACACAACGTCTTTTGTGTAAATCCACTTTCGACCGACATTAAATATGAACATTGGAAGTCACTATCATATTTCTTAAAAACTATCTACTGTTGATTGACCAATCAGAGTGCTCAATTCAGGGTGTTTTTATTTACTCGTGACACCTTGGTCACCAAATTCCAGAAACGAATGACAGCGCCGTAGTAAGTACTGTCCAATCAAAAGTGAACATGTCATATTCTGTAGACATCTGGTACGTTTTAATATTCAAATTTGGTAACACAGCGGAAACCAGCTGCAACACAAAATCTGCTGTGCCCTAGGGCATTTATATAATGTGCCCTAGGGCATTTATAGGATGTTCCATTAAATTGGAAGGCTATTTCACAAATAAAAGTTTTAATTCATATCCTAAACATGTTACATTGACAAAGGGAACGGTTGACGTAAACACATTGAAAACGAAAATATATCAGTGAGGGGCGACAGTTTTTAAGTCGGATAAAACCCTCGTACTCGGGCTCTTCTGGTATATAAAGTCCAACCCTAAGATAAAATGTCGAGGCCGAAGAGCCCTCGTACTTGGGCTTTATCCTATACGAAAACGAGGGTGTATATATATAAGTCCCATCTATTGTGAAAATAAGAGTCCATCTATTTGAAAACGTTAACGAGACTATATATAAAGTTTTGCAGTTGGTATTACGTGTATATAAAATTTTACAGCTGTATGTATGCAAAGTGAAAACGAGGTTGAATGTAAATGTTTTCGAGACATAGCTTACAGTTGAAAAAAAGGAACATTCAACCTCGTTTTCAACTGTATGTCGAAAGCTAGGCTGAATGTAAATGTTTTCGAGACAAGCTTACAGTTGAAAAAAAGTACATTCAACCTCGTTTTCAACTGTATGTCGAAAGCGAGGCTGAATGTAAATATTTCGAGACAAGCTTACAGTTGAAAAAAATTACATTCAACCTTGTTTTCAACTGTATGTCGAAAGCGAGGCTCTATGTATTTATGTAATGTATATATGTATGTATGTATGTATGTATGTATGTATGTATGTATGTATGTATGTATGTATGTATGTATGTATGTATGTATGTATGTATGTATGTATGTATGTATGTATGTATGTATGTATGTATGTATGTATGTATGTATGTATGTATGTATGTATGTATGTATGTATTTATGTATGTATGTATGTATTCTACATGTATAAATGCATACCCTATATGCGTATATATATGTATGCATACACGTATATGTATGCATACATATGTATGACCAATGTATATGTGTGTTTGTATGTCTATATATATATATATATATATATATATATATATATATATATATATATATATATATATATATATATATATATATATATATATATATATACACCCTCGTTTTCGTATAGGATAAAGCCCAAGTACGAGGGCTCTTCGGCCTCAACATTTTATCTTAGGGTTGGACTTTATATACAAGAAGAGCCCGATACGAGGGTTTTATCCGACTTAAAAATGTCGCCCCTCACTGATATATTTTCGTTTTCATATATATATATATATATATATATATATATATATATATATATATATATATATATATATATATATATATATATATATATATATATATATATATATATATATATATATATATAAAATTCCTCTCTATATACATATCCTCAGTAGCTGTTCTATCTCTAAAATAAGGCTGATTGTGTAAAATTATTTTTTACATTTGGCGCCTCGTACGAATCTAAACGGAGTGTCAGCCTGAGTATTTTTGCCTTACCACACTCCGTTTGGAGGTTAAACCCGCGGTTACGTGTGGTTAGATCACAGAGAAACAGAGACAGAATCGCAACACTTGCATGCCTTTTGTTCCATGGTCGTCTCGGTAGACTATTGGCTTTTCATATTAAATGAGGTCCCAAAGGTGTTAAACTATTTAGAGGCTTTGTTTGTGGTTGATAATTACACGAGATTATGCGAAAAATACGACGAGATGGCATCGTACTGCCAGTCGCGTAGCAACCATAGTTACTTTGTTAGCTCTCAGGCCAGAAACACTGCTTCACGCCAATCAAAACATAACACGCCAGCAGTTTCATAAACATGTCCTTCCTTGACGCACGTGTAAAAGAGGGTATGACTGACCGTAAACCATTGAGTAAAACCAGACAGTATCGATAAAAGACTATCAAATTTGGTTCAAACACACTCATTATATATTCATAAAAATATAAGAGGAATTTTTAAAACGATAAAACTCCTTTTCCTGAAGCTCAAACCACTCCCGTTTTCGCCAGCACGTCAATTCTGCTCAGCACCACACGACAACAACAACACAAACTTTGCCGAACATACTTTCGCTTAACAATTGGGGAAAATCCAACAATTACCGAAGGATTCATGGTCGGCACTCTTCGGAAAAGAGACGCGAGAGCAACCTGATGCGAGGCGAACATGGATGGGTTACGTAACCGCTTCACGCCTTAAACAATACCCGTTGCCACTCTATGTTTCTCTATGGTTCGATGCATAGCGGCCGCTGCGTGGTATGCAATTTTACTATGCTTACCAACACGACGGCCGCTATTTATTGAACCACACGGCTAGTGGCAAGCCATCGTTTTGTTTGGTAGGACTCCATGGTTTTGGCCTAGACTGTCTATGGTTTGGGAGAGGCGGCCCTACACTGTACAGCGAGGGGATCGCTGGTTGCCGGGGTGTACTGTACTAGCGACGGGACCGCCGGCCGCTGGCTTAGGCCTACCACCTCGAGTGTATATTGAGGCACGCCATGAGCAAGGGGACCGCTGCCAGCCGACGAACCACAACGAGTGTTTTCAGTGTTTTGTCCACTTGTAACTGTTTAATATAGAATGGGACGTGTCGGTAACTTGGACGTCCATGAGATGATATTGAAGACTAGAAGCTGAGAGTTATCGCTAAAATACCCCAAATATCTTGTCCAACATTCGAGTGTGATGATCCAAAGCCCTCTGGCATTAAACTGTAACAATCATGACGTTGACAACTATTCAATTTTCATGTTGGGCTTTTTCTGCGGGGTGTCCCACTCTGTTTTCTTTTCTCGAACGGGCCTCTTTTTTTTCTACAGAGATTTTTTTTTCGGGGGGGGGTAACCTCGTTTTGTTTTTTGGGGGGTTTTGGGGTTTTTTTTTGTAACCTCGTTTTGGGTTTTTTCCAAGCTGACCTCGTTTTGGTTTCTTTTCAGCCTCAACGCCGGCGCGATCTCGGTCGACTTTTCAATTGTGATTATCTTTGTTTTTTTAGTCAGACCTGATGGTGGTTCGTTTGTTTTTTGTAGTAGTGCAAGTACTATTTGTGGTTTTGTTTTTAACATTTCAATATTGTGTGTATGTTTGTTTGATTTTTTTTGCTTTTTTCCCTTATAATAAGCATTCATTGCACCTTTATATCAAATACACGTGTATGTGTACGTCAATAAGTATGGGAGTGTGGTATTTCCAAATTTTTGCAAACAGTTTACCTTATCATTACGGTTTAAAGAATATTTTACAATTAAGCATTACATAACATTCTGCCCTTTTTTGCAATAATACTTTTCTCGTTTATTTTCTTCCGTAATTCCATTGAATTTTTATTTCAACCGAGAAAGACGGTTGCACGTCATCTTCATCTGTACAGACACATTCAGATATTTAATGACACATATTTCCAATGAATGCTATTTTTATGCAAAGGTACATTAATAAAATGCAATGATATGGACGAAGGAACTTTTTCCTTTATTATTCATACACGTTTAAGACTTTTTTAGAAAGAAAATTTGACAGTTTTTTATGCAAAGGTACATTAATAAAATGCAATGATATGGACGAAAGAATTTTTTTCTTTATCATTCATACACGTTTAAGACTTTTTTTAGAAAGAAAATTTGACAGTTTATTTTTACTCTATGATGATAAATATTTTGAAACACTTGGCGCGCCGTAGATTTAGACAGAGTTTACACTTGTGATGGACTCGGTCATAAGCGCAGCACCTATGATCTTGACGCCAGAGAAAATATTGATTGTTAGTCTTATTTTCAATCTGTTAGGAATTTTTTCAGTTATCGATACCATCACAAATGAAAATAAAGAATAGTTTTACAGATCAGCAATTATCAGATGTAGCAAGATGGCGACGCTAAGTACTATTAAGATCTTTACAGTGGGTACTAGTCATACTACAGTACTTCATATAACAAACAATTCTGCCGAGCGAAACAGACGGTTGCATAGTAACTGTTATTGTGTCACATTTTATATTTCCAGCGAACGTGAACAGGTTTTGAAGCTGATAGTAGAGGTCGATTATCAAAGTCTTTGGCATTTTCTTTTTCGGCTAAATCGTTGCTTTGAACGTCTCTTCCCTTCATTCGTCTCTTCCTAAGAAGCTGCTTCAGTACAGTATTCATTACAGTAGAGATATAAACATGGAAAAAATAGAACTTGAATTTATGTGTTTGCAGCCAAATTCGGACTTATTCTACGCTGTCCTTACAAATGGAGTCAGGCACAGGTAGTCCATGGCCGTGATTGAACTGTTCAAAGAAACGTCAATGCAGTGGACAGTTTCTTGAAGCTCTTCGTAACAACTCATGGACTTCTTCATGACTGTGAACAATCATGCACTACCTATGATCTTTAAACAATTTCTGCCTCTGCCTATTGATATGACATTTAATAAGCTATATCTAGTATATATCAGGTTCTGCTATTATGGTCTGTCCAAGAAAGAGCACGCGTACAGGGATCAGGCCCCGATATTCAACTGAGAATTAATTCTCACAGCGTATGCACTCACACATTGCTAATATATTTTACGATTTTACCAGTCAATTCTTCCACGGACTATGAACTGTTCAGGAAATAAATGGAAAAAAAAGGTTCTGTTAATTTGTGGAGTTTGATGTCGCGTCTCTACCAGGAATCAATACCAGTTGATTTTTCCCATTGTTTGGCCTCAGATTTATGAAAATGAATACGGGAGCGTCGCACATACCAGGAAAGTCGGCAATACCGCTTGTAAGGGATTTCCTGATTTCTGAGGATAACAATTACAACGTTTACGTCTAAGGAGAAATAGAAATTATCAGTTATACCAAGCCAACTGATAATAACAAAGATTTAAACGGACACATGAAAACGTCTTTTCTTGCGATACAATTGACTGAAAAGCGACTTCGGTTTAACCTTTAAAGATACTTAAATACAAAATCAAATTCTCCAAAATCAAATTCTCCTGCTATTTAAGGTATAGACACACGTTAGAGGATACTTATTTTAAACTCACTTTTTCTCAATAAATTTCACTTTTGGACCCCACACAATTTATATATTTTCTGTTAGCCCTATATCTCGACATTATGTAAAATATGTTTATTTTCCGAAATCACTCTTTCTGTGACCATTTCTCTCAAAAATATGCATTTTTGAGTTTTGTTACCTAAAAAAAATTAGGTGTTACAGGACTATGGCGACTTGAGATCTTTGAACAGAAATCAACAATTGAGTAGTCTGGGGAAAAAACGGTGTCCCAGATTTTTTCTATTCCCTTTTGTTTTAGCACAATAAGGTGTGAAAGTAACAACTTTGGGTTTTTGAATAAATTACCGGGTTTCGTTCACTTCAGCAAGAATTTCTCTTGTTTTATCAATTTTACCGAAAATCTGAGACACCGTTTCACAGATATGTATTGCTACTGTGACCTGGTAAAAAATCAGACCGATCTGTTCACCCTACTCCGACCTAATTTCTTTTGAAGTTAAGCTTGTCAGGCCAAAATCGGAAGAGAGATAATCAACGATTTATGTAAATACCCCTATACGTACAAAAATCCATCATTGATATGAATTTCCGGGCGATTTTTATTCATGTTCACGGACTTACATCAAGCAGGAGACTAGATATTTTGTATTTTACATCAAATACCCTTCAGAAGATCATAAATGGCGAGAAAATCACGAGAAATTGACACAAACTGTTGAGATGTACGAGTAATGAGGGCGATTTATTTACATAACAAACACTGCTACGGCTAATCTGTTTTTTCTCAAATAAGAGTGTAAGCTTGTTACCGTAACTGTAAATGGTTGTCAAGATCTATCAATCCGTTTCTCTTCAGTTTAGAAGTATCTTTTATGCCCGTCGGAGGCGAATTGCGATATTTTACGTTTGCGAGTCTTGGTGGACCACATTTCGGATCGCGCCGTCATGGAACCCATGGCGGTGACTATTCAAGTTCGTCATTCGGCCCGTGGGCCTGTTGAACTTCCCCTCAAAGATGAAAATTTATGCATATGCATCGCTTGACACGTCCACCAGTTTCATTCACAAATTTGTTCACTTATCGCCGACCTTCGCATCGGAATGAGCGTACTGTGGTAGACAGACTCTGTCGCTCACTTTCACGTTGGAGAACTTACTTCGGTGGAGAGAATCTAATTATCAACCAGCTTCCTCGTCGGAAGAAAGACGCGTGTCCGACATCTCATCTTCTGCCACGTTGCTATAGTACGACCCTAAGTTATTTCTATCATTGACATATCCAATACATGTGCTGTCGGTGATTGCGGCATTGCAATTGGTCTGTTTGAGCCAGAAAACAGTCCCGAAGGAAAAAGGACTTTCGTTTTGTAGCTGGTCCGATTACGTTGTTAAAGAAAAAAACAAATGTTTTGTGATAATCACATGCACAGCAAAGTAATCCCACGACTCGCCTGCATAACGTTTGTTGCATTACGAACCATAAGCTTGATCTAAATGTTGCTACACCGATACACATACTAGTTTTCTTTCTCGATAGGGTTCTCTGTGTAACCAACAGCCGTTCATTACCCTGCCTTGTTTTATCAGTATTTATATTATCTCTTTGAATTTTACCAAACTAGAACTGAACTGTAAAACTACTTATAGCAAGACTAGAATCAACTTCCCAAACAAATTCCAGTAGTTTGACAACATTTAGATCAACTTAGTCGTTCGTACTACCATGAACACAATCGAAACACGATTGATTTGCTGCAGAAATTGTAGCAATTTACGCCACAAAAATTAAATAAATAAGTACACAGATAGTAGAAAATTAAATACAAGACAGTGTGAAAACATATCGATCTATCTTTTGACCAATTTATCGAATGTAACAATCAATTGATGGATTATTATATCGATCGATCTATCGATTGATTAATCTACCATTCTATCGAATTGATAGATCCATCATATTATCGATCGATCAACCAAACAATTTATCAACGATAGATTGATCGATCGATCGATCTATCGATCGATCTATCGACCATCTATCGAACATCGATAGAATATCAATCGATCTATCGATTGAGTGATCGAAATATATATCGTTAGATCGATCGACCAATCTATCTATCTATCTATCTATCTATCTATCTATCTATCTATCTATCTATCTATCTATCTATCTATCTATCTATCTATCTATCTATCTATCTATCTATCTATCTATATATATATATATATATCTATTTATCTATCTCTCATCGCAAAGTTAGGCGTTATGCAATATATTATGACCTGGTTCAGTCGTTATGGTGAAGTGTCATGGTTTGCGGTCAAATGGGTGTCGATCGTGTAGTCTCTTTGGGTCTAATAATGTAAGGATTTCTATCGCGCACGCGCAGCCATTTAAAGTTCACCTTTCGACCCTGCCATCTGCTACATGTGACCGATGACATCATTGGATATTGTGGTTCGACTGAGACCTGTAGAAAATATGAGAACGTTTTTGAACATTACGTCATTATCAAAAATAGATGAATTTTAACCGTTTATCTAGATAACAGCGCCACATACGACATGCGCAGTGACGTAGGTCCATTCATTGTTTGGTTTTCTGAAATGTGTCAAGCAACAGCAGTTCATTTTGAAACCTGATTGTCAAAGAGAGACATCAAATAGATTATCGTTGGCGACGATTTTGTGTTCCCGGTGACTGGTTTTTTTCAGCAGGGTAGAGTGTACAAACGTATGATAGTCAGCCTAGTAACTAAATGGTAATGCCTCTGAGCATACGCTTTAAGAACTAACCGCCTTGCTAACTGCATGGAAACAAATCAACAACATTATTAACTCACTCCACTACAAACTGTGTGTTTTAAGCAGAAAGACCAGTTATTTCTTTACGTGCTAGATCTTTTTCTTCGATATATGTTCCTTTTATTGTGTTTATTTATTAATCAAGACAAAGATGACACAAAATTGTTTTTTCGATCTGAATACAGCTTAATCGTTTAACACTCCGCGTTTAATTTATGAACGCTCTTGAATATTTCGCCAAACAATATGATTGTAAATTGAAAAGGTTAGGCACTATGCGAATGAAGATGCTATGCTGACTTTCAAAACGTATTTAATTACACGCAACCAATAATGAGGGGGAATACAAGGGCTTTGTTTCCTGGAGTCTGTATGCCTCGCTAAATCGGACCAGGAAAAAAACGGATTGTGCAGTATATTTTGCACCAGTATTTCTATGATCTTTGAACGTCAACTTGTCCACTGAAAATGCTGTGCATATTGCACGCTGGTTATGGTGCATATTTAGGTTAGCATGTGGCGTAGAATTTCATGTTGTGGTACTTTTATGCCATGACTTAATGTGTGCTAAGTGATTTGAAAGTAATGCTCAAGAATTTAAGTTAGTAAACTCTACATATTACGCAGACATCATATGGAATTTATATAATTCATATGACAGATGATAAACATAGAGGATTCAAAAAGATGCCTTGACAACAAGTGACTATAGACGGTATGGTGAAATGACAGTACAGCTGGAAGTGTATATTTTTGGCCTTCGAGAAGAGAGGGGGTTATGATCATGTCAGGGCTCCATGACATAGAAGTTTTTTTCGCTGAAACAATATTACATGCCCACACTTATGTTTAATGGGCAAATTATTTATCATGACATTTTAAAGCATGAAAATCTGGAAAAAAACTACTCCGAACGATATGTGTATTTTAAAGGCTATTCACACTTCTTACATTGCTACAGTGGCGGCGTTTGTGTCAAGGTAAAGGTGGTTAGCGACTTAATTTCATTGAAATAGAAACCTTACCTCATTTTATTTCACCTTGCAGGTAAAATGTCGAGTGTTATGGCCCCCGATTTCGACATCTATTTAAAAACAGTCAGAGAGTATACCGGTAGTGCCTTGTCAATTCTACGAGACGGTCGTGGCGAAACGAAAGATGTTTCTCACATATGACGAAAGTGGGACAGGCGAATAAGGAACTGATCGGGAATGTCACACGTCTAAAAACTAGATTTTATACAACTTTACTCATTCAGTGTGGCCAATTAAAGTAAGTCTCTATAGTGTACGACCTGTCTTGCTGATTTCATCTGGTAATTTCGATTTTTCCTACACAATACTAGAATTAGACTTTTATAAGTCGAATAATTCCAGATGCGAGACTATTTACCCCTTCTCACTGTCTCTCTCTGTCTTTCTGTGTCTCTGTCTCTGTCTCTCTCTAGGCTATTTCTGAAAAAAGTAGAAGATATATTTGAATGTTTGAACACGGATTTGTTATCAAGACATATGAGTGTTGATTTGATCCTCTGGCAACATGGTCTTGAAAAGTATGAGGTGCTTTCAAAATCGAGGGAATCAAATATATATATCCGAGATAGTGGATATGGGAATCAATAAATGATGTCGAGATGTATTTCAAACTAAATATGAAAAAGAAGATTTTGATGAACTTATGAATACAATCCAGAAAGCAAGTAAGATTTAAGTTAACATTTAGAGACCAATGCCTTGTCGTCAAATGTTCATTCTCGGTCTTTTGTTGAACTTCTTATATCATGTTTTTGTTATAGTTATGTACTTTATTTCGCCTTCTGGCGACCTCCCATTAGGATGATTACTTAATTGTGTTCAAATATGGACTTTTTTCGAACACCTTGAAAATTACAAAATTTAACTTTTGTATCTTTATACAGAATATTCATGGTTATCCGGACATCGGCTAAATTAATCGTTATTTCTAAACTTTACCAGCTAATTTCAAATCAACATTTGGACAAACGTTACTTTCTCATGTGCGAATTTACTTAACTATTCAAAGTAGTGAAAGAGCAAATAGTAAGTACTCTTATATCTTTACTTTCATTTTTTTAAAGAGGGCACAAGGCGTAACATCGAAGAGATCATGGACAATGACCTGAATGACCTCTCTGGACGGTTCGAATGTTTATCAGTACGCATGATGTCCGACCTTACCTCGCTACGACATGAAATAGATAAGGTAACCGAGAGCAGTGTTGGATTTCTACGATCTAAACATTCGCGGCATAACTTACTTGGAAAGGCTTTCCAAGTACTAGGAGTCCTTGGTGACATTGTTATAAGATGCAGTGGAATTTCGCTCGCTGGACTGCTGATCGGTGGACTTATGTGTATCGGCGCTGAAGTTGGTTTTGCAATAATTGAAAATGGTAAGTAGCTAGAGATCCCATACTTTTGATACTGAGATCTTTATAAACTGCAATTAGTAATTAATAAATGATATTATGTGTCATATATATATAAAGAAATAGTATTTACGATCGTACCTAATCTCATAATAATATTACCTTCGTACAAATATAACACAGGAAAGTTTATATAAATTGAGTTCAATTGGCGTAAAGCAAAAATAGAAATTCACAAATCACCATTTTAACCGACTGTCTTCATGTAAGTTAAGCCACTGTGCCTGTGATGGATAAGGTCAGTTCACCTTTTTGGTGGCGGAAATGTTAATACTACACACTAACTTTGATTTCTACAAAAAATTGTATTTTCAGAAAAGGAAAGAATACGGGGAGAAATAATGCTAATGGAATCAAAGATGTCTAAATAAGGGAACTGGCGGAAAGCGGAATCATATCCTTGAAGCATATTAACATCGATTTCAAGGAACTGACCAACTTACTGAGAGATGCCCATTGAAAAGACGAGGGAAGAAGAAATGTATGACATCAACTCACACTTCAAAGATACTCAGAAGTCTCTTAAACAATTTAAAAAACATTTAGATGAGTTTGTCGAGGAGGTGAAACTGGCTATTGATGTTAAGTGCTAGTGTAACAATTATTTTCTTGCTTTCATGATGATTACGTATGTACTGCCGGTAATTTTAATTGGAGCGCGCATGTACCATCGGTTTTTTTACTGCATTGCAATACGAAGACACATAGCGCCTTGACCTTATATTAATGTTCAAGTGGAATCAATGCCACTTTTGTTTGTAGCCGAGAAGTATTTAGAAGTAAACTGCTCTATTTCGCAAGTGAAACATCTTTATACACGTAAAAATTCAAAGACGATAGCTATGGCAAAACTTACAAAATGTTGTTACCAAGGCAGGAAGAATAACCCATTTCTGAAAGTTTTTTATACTTTGAACCCTGCCGTGTTATTCCTTATTTCTTTGCAATAAGATCACGTCAACTCCGAAAGACTCTTTTTCCTTAGCTAAATAATGAAAGTGTCAACTGTATTCCTTGATCCTTATATTTTTCCCATTATCAATATTTTAACATAGACCCTGTAAATTGCAAACTAAGTAGCATTTTGCCTTACTTTTCTTCCAAACGTGATTGTAGCAAAAACTTGAGGGATACCTGTTCGGCCAATACACGAACCTTTGACCAGAAAATATGTAATTAATTTTACCTAATCAGAGCGGGTTTGTTGCATAAGTAGTCAGTGAAAAGCTAATGATGTCATCAAACATCAAACCTGAGTACAAATGTAGGAACTTAGTAGTTATCATTCTACCTAAGTTCAGACGCCGAAATGTGTCGCACTGGGTATCATTTTGTCAATATCTTCCATTACCTAAAAATTTACCGATATTTGAAACATATTAAAAATTTACCGATGTTTGAAATTCAAATTGGCCAGTATAATGTTATAGTGTTGATCTGACATTCGCAAGCTTTCAACCATTTCCTACAATCAAAAATAATAATTTGGCAACCACTTTAAACATTTGAGGGCATAAAATGCCGTCTAGGACGCCTACAATTAATTTCTACACCAGAATACGATTGTTCTCTTTGGTTTTCTGTCAAGTTTGTTGCGAGCCCATTTATAGGCGCATGTATTTCGAAACTTGATAAGTTATTTTTCACTTTTTACTTTCTCACGGTCAGTGCGGCAATAAACCTTGTGCTTTCTTTGCAAATACACGGATTTTGTTATTTCTGTGTAAAGTCAGACTAAGGAACTTGATTATTAAACCTCATATCACGAAATCTTTTTTCCCGAGACTAAGATTAAAAGTTTGACGAGGAGCAGCGATCCAAAATAAGCCGACCAACTGGCAACAAAGATGGCCAAGTTAAAACTAAATCACCCGATCGCTCGTTGAGCCATGCGAAAACACCAACAATCAACGTTCACCACAGCATCAAACACTCAACTGACTCAAAAATACGATTATCTTGCTAAGATCGAAGGAAAGATCTGGATTATACCGGCGAGGAAAACTACAATGCCGCGAGCGAAGAATCCGGTTACTACATGTCCGAAATATTCAAAAGAACTGACTTCATCAAAAAATATTGAGTCTGATAATAGTAATGAGAATTGCTCATAAACGAACGCCTACAATGCTGCTCAAGACTCCTTGAACAAAACGGTCTCTCTACTGAAATTAAAACTGAAAACATTTGCTGGAAACGAACTCTAATGGCTGAGATTTTGCAGAACTTACACTTAATAAACGATGGACACAACGCTTTGTGATGTTTAGAAACAATGTTGCTCGGAAAGTCATAGTCTGATCAACATATATGAACATTAATCATTCAAATAGAATGTGTATGGGTGTCTCATGAAGTAATGCAATTCCTTTCCGGTATGTTATATTTCACTACTTTTATGTCGATAAAACTAACAAATTCGTATTGATGTAAATGAAAAAATAAAACTATAAATTGGCAACGGCGCATTTACGTGATCATATTCAGTATGACTCTTAGTGAATAATGAAAGGAAATTTTAAAAAGTGATCAGAAGTCACAAAAATAAGAATCATTATTACATATGTATCACAGATTTTCAGTCGATGGCTGCAATATGAAATTGGCATTTTTGATCAAGAAAGAACTTACAATGGAAAAAAATAATGTCTCTCTACTATATCCATATTAAAAACTAGAGACACATTTCCGTGTTCACTACGCGTTCCAACTTTTCTAGGCAATTACAATCGATAATTAAAGAAAATCATAGTAAAAAATTAGTTTTAACATCCCTTTTCCTTCATCATCTCTCTTAACGGAACTATGCAAAAGGTCGGGGCCATTAAGTAATTTTTAATCAAAGATGGTATTTTCCGGCTATTTTATGCCAATGAACGAACAAGGGGGACTGCTTTCTGTTTGTAAATATTGTTGTCTGCTTCAGTTTTGAAATTGTTAATTGACGAACGTAATCACTATGACTGGTAGAATTGCATTTGTTTGAAAATTTGGCCTCTGCATTTTACTATCCTGAAGAGATGTTTATATCTTCGTCCTTTGATGAGGAAAAGAGCAGATACTAGTACCATTAATGCAAAAACCATTGAGTCAGAACCACCGGGACAAATGCACAGGCGAACCATTCTGCGTTTATGGGATCATCTGCAAGAATTGCGAACGATTCGACAGACGATGCAAGCGTTCATGTTGGCGTGCAAAATAATAAAAACACTGAAATGAAAACCATGCAAAACGTTGCGGTCTCTGAGGAGTGGCGACAAGCGATGACAACAGAAATCCGCTGCATTTAGAATATTTCCACCTCCTGAACTCGATATATTACTTGGTAGATTTTATCGTAGTGTACGGAAGAAGACTAGAGAGGACAACAAGCCGAACCGTACTCGATCATGACTTATCAGAAGTCGATCGATATGTACTTACAGAAAGTTAACTACGGATCTAGCATAATTGAGATGAGCTGTTCCAGAAATGCTATGATGCCCTAGCAGCTCAACAGAAACAACTGAAGGCAACAGGAAAATGTAATTTGCCAAAAAATTGCAGACAATTACCGACGATTATGAAAAAGCATAACTGGAAGCCAGTCAACTCGGTACCCATAGTCCAAACGCCGACATAAATAACATTTGGCTTAACAACACCAAGCTCTTTGCCCAACAGGTAAATGATTTCCACAGACAAATGTCGGGGGGCGATGTATCTGTTGTGGAAGATGAAAACAGTGAAAACGTCATCTACATCAACGGCTGACGGCGATCCCGGCAACACCCTAAATTTGCAACACGCGAGCATACGCTAGTCCATCAAAACCGCAGATTTTTCCTACCACTGAGTAAAAAGTCTACGCAGAACGAAAACCTGAGGCCATGGATTTTGATGACGCGCCATTCTATCTTGGAATACAAAATATCATATTAACTCTTCAAAGGGAAATGTTGTTCCAGAAGCAACAAATGAGAGTGAATAAACTGAACACGTTTATGAAATCTATGGCAAACGCGACTGGTATCTCATTTATTTCACATTAAAGGATTTCCCATTTACATACTCAAACAGGGGTAAAGACTCCTATAAGGTTGTAATCTACCATGGGGTCCGACATAAAGAATAAAATATTCAAGTTTTAAACGTGAAAATAACTATAGAAAAATCAAATAAAAAATAAAATCAGTACAAGTAAAATGTAAGAGCAGTGACTACAGGTAGAAACATACATAAAAAAAACTGCTAAAATGCGAATAGTCTATCTGTTTACATTGTCTCTGATGTAAGAGTTCAACTGGGATTTGAAATTATTCATGTTCGTACTGCATCTAACCACATCAGGCAGAGAATTCCAAGCTCGAGCTGCACGCATGGCAAAAGTCCTTTGACCCGTTTCAGTACGAAATCGAGGCAGTAATAATTTACAAGTTGAGGCTCCTCGTGTTTGATAAGCATGAACGTCATTCAGAGTAACAATTTTTTCGATAAGATAACTTGGAGCAGTATTGCTGAAACATTTGTACACCATGATACAGGTAAAGTAAAAAAAATACGTTGTCTAACAGATAGCACATTGAACCTTTCAAAAAGTACTTCAGTTGGGGTATCAAAATCAGCATTAAGTATCACTCTTAAGGCACGCTTCTGCATTTTATAAACCTTATCTATATTTTAGAAGTCGTATTTCCCCAAACAATAGAGCAATAATCAATGGCAGATTGAATCAAACCGTAATATAAAACTTTTCTAAGGTGCAAAGGAATAAAATTACACAGGCGCCTAAGTAGACCAACTCTCCGACTCAAAGTAAGACACAAATTATCAATATGTTTGTCCCCAAGAAATAAAACTGTCTAATGTTAGTCCTAGTATCTTTTCAGAGGATTCACATGAAATTTGTTTGTCATTAATAGAGATGTCTAATTGTTCACCAGAAATATTAGCGTCTTTTATTTTTTGACGAGATCCGACTAACATGGCTTTCGTTTTGCCCTCATTTATGATCATTCCATTACTACGAATCCAGTTATTTGACGACATTACATCATTTTGAAGGGATTCATTAACATGCGGAACAGAAATACCAGAGGTAAGAAGGGTCTGGTCATCAGCGTACATATCAAGTTGTGAATTATGCAAAGTAAATGGTAAATCATTGATAAAAATAGTAAATAGTAGTGGTCCCAACAATGATCCCTGAGGCACACCTACAGTCACCTTTGAATATTCGAAATTTTACCCATGTAAGTAACTACTTGAGAACGATTTGATAAAAACGATTTAAACCAGTTTAACCCATTAATTTCTAGTCCATATAAAGATAACTTTTTAAGAAGGGTTTGGTGATTAACTAGATCAAATGCTTTTGACAAATCCAAAAATAGAATACCAGAAATTTGACCATTGTCAATATTTTCTAACAGTTCGTCACACATTCTTAATAAAGCTGTTTGACAGGAATGGTGTCTTCTAAATCCAGATTGTGTTTTATGAAGTAAATCCTTACTAGACAAAAACTCATAAAAGCTACAATGTACATGTCTTTCAATAACTTTAGAAATAGCAGGTAAAATTGAAATCGGTCTATAGTTGGACATTTCGGTGACACAGCCAGAACCTTTATAAATAGGAACAACTCTTGCACATTTTAAAATATCAGGGACGACTGCACTGTCAATACTTAAATTTAACACCTTTGTCAACGAATCTGAAATTACCGAAGCACCTATGCGCAGTAGTTTTGCGCTTACATTATCGGTGCCCGTAGATTTACAATCTGATAAAGCTTTCTTTACAAAGTCAACAGAAAGAGTAGGAATTGCGAATGAAGATCCGTCAAGTTTCTCATCGAGATACTCCGTCAAGAAAGAAAAGTCGGGATTGTCATCGACAGAAACGTTGAGTTTTTTAGGAATGCTAGAAAAAAATTGTTGAAAGCATTAGCAAGCACAGTGGAATCAGTAACAAGAGTGCCATTAACCTCCATCGGAGTGTGTTTTTGTTCCCTGGGTTTCGTGATATTATTATAAATATTCCACACTGCTTTACAATTTGAACCATTATCATTAAGCTCTTTGATAAAGTAGTCCTTTTTAGCTTTGTCGATCAAATGAACTACTTTATTTCTAGCAAGTCTATAAGACAAGTATAGTTAGTAATGTCCCCTTTAGCCTGATTTAACAAAGCATCCCTCTCATGCATAGCATTCAAAATGTACTGATTCATCCATGCTGGCTGTTTTCTATGTTTCACACGCTTTTCAATATAAGGAGCATGTATATCACAAATCTTATTGAAAATAGTAACCCAAAGTCTGGTAGCAACATTTACATTACTCGTGAGATTAATTAAAAACCATGGCGCATGAGCTAAGTCATCAAGAAAAGAGTCTTGTTTAAAATGCGTCAGTGAGCGAAATTTAACAGACAAATGAGAGGAAACACGTGTAAAATTTGAGTTCTTTTTGCGGACGCAAATAATAGGGTAGTGATCAGACATACCAATCCCAGGAATTTGAACGTTAGCGATATTTTCATTGTTAGAGACATAGATGTGATCAATACAAGTTTTCGAAACGGGCCTTGTTGTTTCGGAGATTATTTGATCCAAATTCATATTACGTAGGGACTGATAAATATAATGATTTTGACCATCAGGAGCAGACAAATCAACATTGAAATCACCTAAGATAATAAGCTCTTTGCCCGTGTAAAAACCTTTTTCCAAATCAATTCAATCTGTACATCAACATCATGAGAAGTGTTGGAGGTCTGTATACATCTCAGACAAACTAAGCCACCACTGTGCATGAAAAGCATGCTTGCAACGATCGCTTGATGCTGGTGTTGAACCCATTACAGTTGCTCAGCTAACCTGACACAAAATCCAACCAGTCGATACTCTACAGCAAGTGAAGATCAGCAACGACAAATGTGCAAGATTGATTCGAGACCCAGCACATCTGTAGTAAGCTTCCTCGTAGTGGCACCATCTGTATCATGACAAGCATCTGTCTACGGAGGTAACGAACATGTTGCTATCACAACCTCTACAGTTGTGTAATAAAATACACATCACCAGTTTGCCCACCTCCCTGGCATGTTTTCCAAAACTACCATAACCGGTAGTTTTTTCATTTCATATTCAATGTTGCAGGTAGCTTTTCATCAAGTAATCTTACTTCGCCCGGGCCCTTAGTCCCAGCTTTTAAATGCTGCAAATCAACTGCTATTATCTCGGATTCAAACTCTGATTAACTCTATTTTCTATTTCACTATTTTACCTTTTTCTTGTCTAACTGTTCAAACTGCTATTATCTCGGATTCAAACTCTGATTAACTCTATTTTCTATTTCACTATTTTACCTTTTCTTGTCTAACTGTTCAAAATTAGTGTTCTTGTGACTCGAATGCCAGAGATGTCGATCTTTAAGATATATCAGATTTTGTCCCAGATATCAGTTTGTTTGAGTCCATTTTAATACCATCGATGTCAGTGAGAGTCACAAGTAAGTAGTGCGCAGTGAATCCAACAACTTCACCTCAATAAAAATTGGCATACCAAAGAAATTAGCCAATCAGTGACCTCAAAGCTAACGAAAAGGTCCTCCACACTATATCAATACGGTCTCCATCTGTGAACGGCTCATTTGTGGTCTGCGTCTATTTTTCTGTGGCGATAGTCATATGTACAAAAACCAAGACCCTCGTAGGTCTATGCAGAAATCAATGACCTCAGAAAGCGTTCTTGGGTTCTGTCATTTTATTTTTGTGAAATTGTACACGAACACAATACAACGGCTGTGTTTACTTAAGAATTTTTATGTATTTTTATGTTTTATTAATTAACATTCAGAGGTCACTGCCAATTTTCATCAACCCGTTTAAAAAACAGTCTCGATGATTTCATGTCAATCCAACAGCATAATCAACACATCTGACAAACCGACGGCCAGACCTTCTCGTCCATCTGCCAGTTTCAACAGAAACGCACAATCTTCAGTTGAACATAAATATATGACATCATAGATTCAAGACACTTTTACGATGTTTGGACTGTGAATAGAGATAAAAGTGGTATGATATTAGCTTTTTTCGTGCTTTCCTGTGTCAGTAGACAAAGACTGATTTACGGGGTGTGTACACTAGTACATTCTTGTTCATGGAGATAACATTCGGCATATACCATGAATTGACATGGAAGTAACTTAAAGTATCAAATGCTCCGCATCAGCACATGTCTGACTGGATATCACAAAATGCAATTTAAAATGAGAATGAATTTTCAATGTCGATATGCGCAAGTTTGTAGCCCCTTACACATTGTGATACTTCATATTTTGACAATTAGCACCTGTCTACACCAACTCTTTTATTCATTCACATTTACGCGTTTCAGTCAAGTAAGCAGGAGATAAATTACACGAAACTCCGAGGATTGCTATGCCTCACATGATGATCATTCTTCCATATCGTTTAGTGGAGACATGTAGGAACGGACAGACAACAATATTCCGACATTTTAAATTACTTGGGATGAGCCTTTTCCATGTTTTCAAGTTTTGCACTGTTGTGAAGTTTGGATATTATCAGTATATTTATATTCTGGCAAGTCATCACCTAGTAACCTTAATTCATAAGGAGAATCCAGCATGTCTTTATTCTTGGGTTGTAGCTGGAAATATCCAGCTAATCCTTCTTTGTGAATCCATGAAGGATCGTCGAGACATTCATCTTACAAATGGAATGTGTGTTGGTGTCTCAGATCCCGTCTAATATTTTATGCAGATCCTTCTGATATTTTATATTTCACTACTTAATGTTGATATGCATCTTTTAAACATTTTAAAGCTTACAATAAATTCGTGTCGATGTAAATGAAAAATAAAATTTTAAGTAGGCAACTGCGCCTTTAAGTGATCATATTCAGTATGACTCTTACTAAAAAATGAACGAAAATTTTAAAAAGTGATCAGAAGTCACACAAATTAAGAATCATTATCACTTATGTATCACAGATTATTCAGTCGATGGCTGCAATATGAAATTGGCATTTTTGATCGAGAAAGAACTTACAATGGAAAAAAATAATCCCCTCTACTATATCCATATTAAAAACTAGAGATACATTTCCGTGTTCACTATGCGTTACAACTTTTCTAGGCAATTACAATCGATAATTAAAGAAAATCATAGTAAAAAATTAGTTTTAACATCCCTTTTCCTTCATCATCTCTCTTAACGGAACTATGCAAAAGGTCGGGCCATTAAGTAATTTTTAATCAAAGATGGTATTTTCCGGCTATTTTATGCCAATGAACGAACAAGGGGGACTGCTTCTGTTTGTAAATATTGTTGTCTGCTTCAGTTTTGAAATTGTTAATTGACGAACGTAATCACTATGACTGGTAGAATTGCATTTGTTTGAAAATTTGGCCCCTGCATTTTACTGTCCTGAAGAGATGTTTATATCTTCCTCCTTTCAAGAGGAAAAAGAGCAGATACTAGTACCATTAATGCAAAAACCATTGAGTCAGAACCACCCGGGACAAATGCACAGGCGAACCATTCTGCGTTTATGGGATCATCTGCAAGAATTGCGAACGATTCGACAGACGATGCAAGCGTTCTTGTTGGCGTGCAAAATAATAAAAACACTGAAATGAAAACCATGTAAAAAGTTGCGGTCTCTGAGGAGTGGCGACAAGCGATGACAACAGAAATCCGCTGCATTTAGAATATTTCCACCTCCTGAACTCGATATATTACTTGGTAGATTTTATCGTAGTGTACGGAAGAAGACTAGAGAGGACAACAAGCCGTACTCGATCATGACTTATCAGAAGTCGATCGATATGTACTTACAGAAAGTTAACTACGGATCTAGCATAATTTGAGATGAGCTGTTCCAGAAATGCTATGATGCCCTAGCAGCTCAACAGAAACAACTGAAGGCAACAGGAAAATGTAATTTGCCAAAAAATTGCAGACAATTACCGACGATTATGAAAAAGCATTACTTGAAGCAAGTCAACTCGGTACCCATAGTCCAAACGCCGACATAAATAACATTTGGCTTAACAACACCAAGCTCTTTGCCCAACGGTAAATGATTTGCACAGACAAATGTCGGGGGGCGATGTATCTGTTGTGGAAGATGAAAACAGTGAAAACGTCATCTACATCAAACGGCTGACGGCGACGGCGATCCCGCAACACCCCTAAATTTGCAACACGCGAGCATACGCTAGTCCATCAAAACCGCAGATTTTCCTACCACTGAGTAAAAAGTCTACGCAGAACGAAACCTGAGGCCATGGATTTTGATGACGCGCCATTCTATCTTGGAATACAAAATATCATATTAACTCTTCAAAGGGAAATGTTGTTCCAGAAGCAACAAATGAGAGTAAATAAACTGAACACGTTTATGAAATCTATGGCAAACGCGACTGGTAGCTCAGACAAACTAAGCCACCACTGTGCATGTAAAGCATGCTTGCAACGATCGCTTGACGCTGGTGTTGAACCCATTACAGTTGCTCAGCTATCCTGACACAAAATCCAACCAGTCGATACTCTACAGCAAATGAAGATCAGCAACGACAAATGTGCAAGATTGATTCGAGACCCAGCACATCTGTAGTAAGCTTCCTCGTAGTGGCATCATCTGTATCATGACAAGCATCTGTCTACGGAGGTAGCGAACATGTTGCTATCACAACCTCTACAGTTGTGTAATAAAATACACATCACCAGTTTGCCCACCTCCCTGACATGTTTTCAAAAACTACCATAACCGGTAGAGTTTTCATTTCACTTTCAATATGCAGGTAGCTTTTCATCAAGTAATCGTACTTCGCCCGGGCCCTTAGTCCCAGCTTTTAAATGCTGCAAATCAACTGCTATATCTCGGATTCAAACTCTGATTAACTCTATTTTCTATTCACTATTTTACCTTTTTCTTGTCTAACTGTTCAAAATTAGTGTTCTTGTGACTCGAATGCCAGAGATGTCGATCTTTAAGATATATCAGATTTTGTCCCAGATATCAGTTTGTTTGAGTCCATTTTAATACCATCGATGTCAGTGAGAGTCACAAGTAAGTAGTGCGCAGTGAATCCAACAACTTCACCTCAAATAAAAATTGGCATACCAAAGAATTAGCCAATCAGTGATCTCAAAGCTAACGAAAAGGTCCTCCACACTATATCAATACAGTTTCCATCTGTGAACGGCTCATTTGTGGTCTGCGTCTATTTTTCTGTGGCGATAGTCATATGTACAAAAACCATAGACCCTCGTAGGTCTATGCAGAAATCAATGACCTCAGAAAGCGTTCTTGGGTTCTGTCATTTTATTTTTGTGAAATTGTACACGAACACAAATACAACGGCTGTGTTTACTTAAGAATTTTTATGTATTTTTATGTTTCATTAATTAACATTCAGAGGTCACCGCCAATTTTCATCAACCCGTTTAAAAAACAGTCTCGATGATTTCATGTCAATCCAACAGCATAATCAACACATCTGACAAACCGACGGCCAGACCTTTTTCGTCCATCTGCCAGTTTCAACAGAAACGCACAATCTTCAGTTGAACATAAATATATGACATCATAGATTCAAGACACTTTTACGATGTTTGGACTGTGAATAGAGATAAAAGTGGTATGATATTAGCTTTTTTCGTGCTTTCCTGTGTCAGTAGACAAAGACCTGATCTACGGGGTGTGTACACTAGTACATTCTTGTTCATGGAGATAACATTCGGCAATATACCATGAATTGACATGGAAGTAACTTAAAGTATCAAATGCTCCGCATCAGCACATGTCTGACTTGATATCACAAAATGCCAATTTAAAATGAAATGAATTTTCAATGTCGATATGCGCAAGTTTGTAGCCCCTTTCACATTGTGATACTTCATATTTTGACAATTAGCACCTGTCTACACCAACTCCTTTTATTCATTCACATTTACGCATTTCAGTCAAGTAAGCAGGAGATAAATTACACGAAACTCCGAAGATTGCTATGCCTCACATGATGATCATTCTTCCATATCGTTTAGTGGAGACAATATAGACAATATGGCCGCCATAACAGATGGTCTGCTTGTGGTGCTCCTGTACTTTTGTAGTCTTAATCTGTTCTTTGGCTGTCAAATGGGACAAAATGTGGAGGAAAGATCCGTAAAACCCCAATGGAATGTATGGCAAACTATGAAGTCTGATACGAACTGGTTTGGCAAAGAAATCATTGTCAGATGTTTTGGCCTTGGAACAGTGGGGATGACATACCGATATAGCAGAAGGTCAAGTTGCAAAGCCAAAACTTCTACCTACTTGGCATTGCTTTGCCTGCTACTCTCCAATGATATTGACACCAACCCTGGCCCAGTTAGAAATTATTCAAACACAGCTGTAGAACATAGCTTTGACAATCAAGAGGAGCAACTTCATCTTGAACTTTGTTCATCTTGTAATTCTCCGATTTATTTTGCTGATATACAAGTCTACTGTGTCTGTTGCCTCAGATCATGGCACAGAGATTGTATTTGTGAGCAGCTGGTGGAAGAGAACAATGCAACACTTCTGAAGTGGTTCTGTGACACATGCCTTTACAGTACAGAACCTCCTGTGCATGTTCTACTGAGTCACCTTGCTCTGTCATCATTCCTCCCGATTCGCCTAAAGGATTGTCCATCTGTACATGGAATGTAAGAAGTCTCAGCAAACATTTTGATGAATTGAAATGTATTCTGGCCGAATCGAATTTGCATATTTATGGTATCACTGAAACTTGGCTGAATGACAGTCACAGTGATGCAGTCTATGATATCCCAGGCTATACTATGATTAGGAGAGACCGTAACAATAGACCTGGAGGTGGAGTAGCTATGTACTTGTCGTCTCCAATGAAATACAGAGAGAGAAATGACCTTCAGACAAATGGAATTGAAGATCTGTGGGTTGAAGTCAGTTTTCCAAACTCAAAGCCAATTCTTATAGGTACTGTGTACCGGCCTCCTGATGCTACAACCGCATGGTTTAGCTCCTTTGAATCAACGTTGGACCGTATATTGAGTGAAAATATGGAAATACTTATTATGGGTGATTTTAATATAAACACTCTAACTGATGACAGAAACTGCAAAGAGTGGGTTTCACTTTGTGAATCGATGGGACTTGCAAATATGATTGATTCACCTACAAGGATAACAGATAATACTGCCACCTGTATTGACCATATTTGGACAACTGATCCTGATAAGGTAATTTACACTGGGTTTTCTAATATCGGTCTCAGTGATCACTATCCAGTTTTTATCATCAGACAAATCTCAAACAAAGTTCTGTCAAAGCAACACCATACTATCAAGTATAGATGTACAAAACATTTTGACCCGGATTCATTTTGTAAAGATCTTGGTGAAGTCCAGTGGTCAAATGTTTCAGGTTCTGATAACATCACAGATATGATAGATTCATGGAATCAATTATTTCTCAGAGTTCTTAACAAGCATGCACCGTTTAAAACGAAACGTGTGAAATATAAAAAAATTCCAGAATGGTGGAATGATGATATTGATTACAATCAAAATTAGAGATAAACATAAGGCAAACAAGTCATTTGAATTGTACAAAACATGGAGAAACAAAGTCACAAATTTAATCAGAACAGCAAAGCGTGAATTTTATAATAATGTTTTAAACAAAGGTACCAATGATTTTTGGAAAGTTTTTAAGCAACTGGTTCCAACTTTCAATTGTAAAAACCCTACTTTTGTAACAAGTCAAGGTAATGAAATTTCAGAAATACAGGAAATGGCAAATGTGTTCAACAATTTTTTCACAAATGTAGCTTCTGAATACATCAAACACAATGATAAGACCAATGACGATATTTTAGATAAATTGCAACTCTTTGTTTCATCTAATCTCCCCAAGGACAAAAAATTTGTTATCCCTTTGCTCCAGGAAGCTGAAGTCACAAAATTTCTCAATAGTATTGATTGCAAAAAGTCGACTGGTTTAGATGGCATTAGTTCTCGCTTTTTAAAGATTGGAGCAACCAAAATAACATCTAGTCTCACTGCAATTTTCAATTACGCAATTTCCTCTGGTACATTCCCTGATCAATGGAAATCGGCAAAAGTAACACCATTGTATAAAAAAGGTGCAAGGGATATTGTATCAATTACAGACCTATTTCTGTCTTGCCTATTTTGTCCAAAATTTTAGAAAGACATGTTCATACTCACTTCTATAACTTTCTGTGCACTTTCAACTTATTGTCAACAAACAATCAGGTTTTCGCAAGTTTCATTCATGTCAAACTGCATTAACAAACATCACAAACTCATGGTACCAAGAAATTGATAATGGAAATCTGATAGGTATCCTACTTGTTGATTTCAGAAAGGCGTTTGATCTTGTTGATCATAATATCTTACTACAAAAACTTAGGATTTATGGATGCTCAGAAAATAGTTTGCTGTTTTTTACATCATATTTGAGAAAAGAACCCAGATAGTTTCATTCAATGGAGCACTTAGTGATTCTTGGCAAGTCTCTGTGGGTGTACCACAGGGATCTATCTTAGGCCCCTTATTCTTTCTACTTTTCATCAATGATCTTCCTTTATTTACAAATACATCTGATCTTTACATGTATGCAGATGACACTGCTGCACAGGTTCACCAGTACTAAGTTAAAAGAAATTGAAAATAAGCTTAATCAAGACATGTATCACATCACACACTGGTGTGATCTTAATAACATGTGTATTAACTCACAGAAAACAAAAGTTATGGTCCTTGGAACTTCTCAAAGAAAAGCTAGAATAGATGAATCAATTCATGTGTTATGTAATGGAGATCAACTGGAGTGTGTTACACATGATAAATTATTGGGTATAATTATTGATGATACTTTAAGCTGGGAAAAACAAGTTAACTCTGTTTGTAAAAGTATCGCAAATAAGTTACTTCAACTCAAGCGTATTCGCCCCTTTCTAACTAAAAGGGCCATGATGAGTTTTTATAATTGTTTTATTTTACCCCATTTTGATTACTGTTCCAACATATGGGGTCACTGTTCTATCAAACTTTTAGGACGCATTGAGCGACTCCAGAAAGCTGTTGCGAGAGTTCTTTTAGATTGTGATTTTAATACTTCTAGTGAAGTTTTATTCCGTACACTGAATTGGATGCCATTCAGAAAACGGATTTTATATCATGAATCAATTTTAATGTATAAAGTACAAAACAATTTAGCTCCAGATTATTTGAATGTTTTTAAAAGGATACACAATATTCACAGTCGGAATACTAGATCTGCTGCTAGGGAAGATTAATAGATTCCAAAACATAGGACAGAGTTTTTGAAGAAAAGTTTCACATACAGTGGTGTAAAATATGGAACAGTTTACCGGTTGACTTAAGCTAAGTCATGTTTTTCATTGCAGGCTTTTAAAGGCAAATGTAAATATTGTTTCTTTTATGTGATACAGATTTCAGTAGTGTATATTGTTTATTGTCCATTTGTCCATTTGTTTTTTGTACCTATTGTATGTTTTGCCTTTCATGTCTTCATGGATGTGTGCAATTTTTAATGTATATATTGTAAATTTTAATGATTTCTCGACACTGTGTGAGAAGAGCTATTGGCTCAACAGTTTATCGAGATTAAATAAAATCTAAATAAAAATAAAATAAATAAAAATGTAGGAACGGACAGACAACAATATTCCGACATTTTAAATTACTTGGGATGAGCCTTTTCCATGTTTTCAAGTTTTGCACTGTTGTGAAGTTTGGATATTATCAGTATATTATATTCTGGCAAGTCATCACCTAGTAACCTTAATTCATAAGGAGAATCCAGCATGTCTTTATTCTTGGGTTGTAGCTGGAAATATCCAGCTAATCCTTCTTTGTGAATCCATGAAGGATCGTCGAGACATTCATCTTTCAAATGGAATGTGTGTTGGTGTCTCAGATCCCGTCTAATATTTTATGCAGATCCCTGTCTGATATTGTATATTTCACTACTTTAATGTCGATATGCATCTTTTAAACATTTTAAAGCTTACAATGAATTCGTGTCGATGTAAATGAAAAATAAAATTTTAAGTAGGCAACTGCGCCTTTAAGTGATCATATTCAGTATGACTCTTAGTGAAAAATGAAAGGAAATTTTAAAAAGTGATCAGAAGTCACACAAAATAAGAATCATTATCACATATGTATCACAGATTATTCAGTCGATGGCTGCAATATGAAATTGGCATTTTTGATCGAGAAAGAACTTACAATGGAAAAAATAATCCCCTCTACTATATCCATATTAAAAACTAGAGACACATTTCCGTGTTCACTACGCGTTCCAACTTTTCTAGGCAATTACAATCGATAATTAAAGAAAATCATAGTAAAAAATTAGTTTTAACATCCCTTTTCCTTCATCATCTCTCTTAACGGAACTATGCAAAAGGTCGGGGCCATTAAGTAATTTTTAATCAAAGATGGTATTTTCCGGCTATTTATGCCAATGAACGAACAAGGGGGACTGCTTTCTGTTTGTAAATATTGTTGTCTGCTTCAGTTTTGAAATTGTTAATTGACGAACGTAATCACTATGACTGGTAGAATTGCATTTGTTTGAAAATTTGGCCCCTGCATTTTACTATCCTGAAGAGATGTTTATATCTTCGTCCTTTGAGGAGGAAAAGAGCAGATACTAGTACCATTAATGCAAAAACCATTGAGTCAGAACCACCCGGGACAAATGCACAGGCGAACCATTCTGCGTTTACGGGATCATCTGCAAGAATTGCGAACGATTCGACAGACGATGCAAGCGTTCTGTTGGCGTGCAAAATAATAAAAACACTGAAATGAAAACCATGTAAAAAGTTGCGGTCTCTGAGGAGTGGCGACAAGCGATGACAACAGAAATCCGCTGCATTTAGAATATTTCCACCTCCTGAACTCGATATATTACTTGGTAGATTTTATCGTAGTGTACGGAAGAAGACTAGAGAGGACAACAAGCCGTACTCGATCATGACTTATCAGAAGTCGATCGATATGTACTTACAGAAAGTTAACTACGGATCTAGCATAATTGAGATGAGCTGTTCCAGAAATGCTATGATGCCCTAGCAGCTCAACAGAAACAACTGAAGGCAACAGGAAAATGTAATTTGCCAAAAAATTGCAGACAATTACCGACGATTATGAAAAAGCATTACTGGAAGCCAGTCAACTCGGTACCATAGTCCAAACGCCGACATAAATAACATTTGGCTTAACAACACCAAGCTCTTTGCCCAACAGGTAAATGATTTGCACAGACAAATGTCGGGGGGCGATGTATCTGTTGTGGAAGATGAAAACAGTGAAAACGTCATCTACATCAAACGGCTGACGGCGATCCCGGCAACACCCCTAAATTTGCAACACGCGAGCATACGCTAGTCCATCAAAACCGCAGATTTTCCTACCACTGAGTAAAAAGTCTACGCAGAACGAAAACCTGAGGCCATGAGTTTTGCTGACGCGCCATTCTATCTTGGAATACAAAATATCATATTAACTCTTCAAAGGGAAATGTTGTTCCAGAAGCAACAAATGAGAGTGAATAAACTGAACACGTTTATGAAATCTATGGCAAACGCGACTGTAGCTCAGACAAACTAAGCCACCACTGTGAATGAAAAGCATGCTTGCAACGATTGCTTGACACTGGTGTTGAACCCATTACAGTTGCTCAGCTATCCTGACACAAAATCCAACCAGTCGATACTCTACAGCAAATGAAGATCAGCAACGACAAATGTGCAAGATTGATTCGAGACCCAGCACATCTGTAGTAAGCTTCCTCGTAGTGGCATCATCTTTATCATGACAAGCATCTGTCTACGGAGGTAGCGAACATGTTGCTATCACAACCTCTACAGTTGTGTAATAAAATACACATCACCAGTTTGCCCACCTCCCTGACATGTTATCCAAAACTACCATAACCGGTAGTTTTTCATTTCACTTTCAATATTGCAGGTAGCTTTTCATCAAGTAATCGTACTTCGCCCGGGCCCTTAGTCCCAGCTTTTAAATGCTGCAAATCAACTGCTATTATCTCGGATTCAAACTTGATTAACTCTATTTTCTATTTCACTATTTTACCTTTTTCTTGTCTAACTGTTCAAAATTAGTGTTCTTGTGACTCGAATGCCAGAGATGTCGATCTTTACGATATATCAGATTTTGTCCCAGATATCAGTTTGTTTGAGTCCATTTTAATACCATCGATGTCAGTGAGAGTCACAAGTAAGTAGTGCGCAGTGAATCCAACAACTTCACCTCAAATAAAAATTGGCATACCAAAGAATTAGCCAATCAGTGACCTCAAAGCTAACGAAAAGGTCCTCCACACTATATCAATACAGTCTCCATCTGTGAACGGCTCATTTGTGGTCTGCGTCTATTTTCTGTGGCGATAGTCATATGTACAAAAACCATAGACCCTCGTAGGTCTATGCAGAAATCAATGACCTCAGAAAGCGTTCTTGGGTTCTGTCATTTTATTTTGTGAAATTGTACACGAACACAAATACAACGGCTGTGTTTACTTAAGAATTTTATGTATTTTTATGTTTCATTAATTAACATTCAGAGGTCACCGCCAATTTTCATCAACCCGTTTAAAAAACACCCTCGATGATTTCATGTCATTCCAACAGCATAATCAACACATCTGACAAACCGACGGCCAGCCTTCTCGTCCATCTGCCAGTTTCAACAGAAACGCACAATCTTCAGTTGAACATAAATATATGACATCATAGATTCAAGACACTTTTACGATGTTTGGACTGTGAATAGAGATAAAAGTGGTATGATATTAGCTTTTTTCGTGCTTTCCTGTGTCAGTAGACAAAGACCTGATTTACGGGTGTGTACACTAGTACATTCTTGTTCATGGAGATAACATTCGGCAATATACCATGAATTGACATGGAAGTAACTTAAAGTATCAAATGCTCCGCATCAGCACATGTCTGACTTGATATCACAAAATGCCAATTTAAAATGAGAATGAATTTTCAATGTCGATATGCGCAAGTTTGTAGCCCCTTTCACATTGTGATACTTCATATTTTGACAATTAGCACCTGTCTACACCAACTCCTTTTATTCATCACATTTACGCGTTTCAGTCAAGTAAGCAGGAGATAAATTACACGAAACTCCGAGGATTGCTATGCCTCACATGATGATCATTCTTCCATATCGTTTAGTGGAGACATGTAGGAACGGACAGACAACAATATTCCGACATTTTAAATTACCTGGGATGAGCCTTTTCCATGTTTTCAAGTTTTGCACTGTTGTGAAGTTTGGATATTATCAGTATATTTATATTCTGGCAAGTCATCACCTAGTAACCTTAATTCATAAGGAGAATCCAGCATGTCTTTATTCTTGGGTTGTAGCTGGAAATATCCAGCTAATCCTTCTTTGTGAATCCATGAAGGATCGTCGAGACATTCATCTTACAAATGGAATGTGTGTTGGTGTCTCAGATCCCGTCTAATATTTTATGCAGATCCTGTCTGATATTGTATATTTCACTACTTTAATGTCGATATGCATCTTTTAAACATTTTAAAGCTTACAATGAATTCGTGTCGATGTAAATGAAAAATAAAATTTTAAGTAGGCAACTGCGCCTTTAAGTGATCATATTCAGTATGACTCTTAGTGAAAAATGAAAGGAAATTTTAAAAAGTGATCAGAAGTCACACAAATAAGAATCATTATCACATTATGTATCACAGATTATTCAGTCGATGGCTGCAATATGAAATTGGCATTTTTGATCGAGAAAGAACTTACAATGGAAAAAAATAATCCCCTCTACTATATCCATATTAAAAACTATAGATACATTTCCGTGTTCACTACGCGTTCCAACTTTTCTAGGCAATTACAATCGATAATTAAAGAAAATCATAGTAAAAAATTAGTTTTAACATCCCTTTTCTTCATCATCTCTCTTAACGGAACTATGCAAAAGGTCGGGGCCATTAAGTAATTTTTAATCAAAGATGGTATTTTCGGCTATTTTATGCCAATGAACGAACAGTGGGGACTGCTTTCTGTTTGTAAATATTGTTGTCTGCTCAGTTTTGAAATTGTTAATTGACGAACGTAATCACTATGACTGGTAGAATTGCATTTGTTTGAAAATTTGGCCCCTGCATTTTACTGTCCTGAAGAGATGTTTATATCTTCCTCCTTTCAAGAGGAAAAGAGCAGATACTAGTACCATTAATGCAAAAACCATTGAGTCAGAACCACCCGGGACAATGCACAGGCGAACCATTCTGCGTTTATGGGATCATCTGCAAGAATTGCGAACGATTCGACAGACGATGCAAGCGTTCTTGCTGGTACGCAGAAGAATAAAAACACCGAAATAAAAACCAAGCTGGAAGTTGCGGCCTTCGAGGAGTGGCGACAATCGATGACAACGGAAATCCGCCGAATTGAGAATAGTCCACTTCCTGTACTCGACCCGTTTCTCGGCAGATTTTATCTTAGTGTACGGAAGAAGACTAGAGAGGACAACAAGCCGTACTCGATCATGACTTATCAGAAGTCGATCGATATGTACTTACGAAAGTTAACTACGGATCTAGCATAATTTGAGATGAGCTGTTCCAGAAATGCTATGATGCCCTAGCAGCTCAACAGAAACAACTGAAGGCAACAGGAAAATGTAATTTGCCAAAAAATTGCAGACAATTACCGACGATTATGAAAAAGCATTACTGGAAGCCAGTCAACTCGGTACCATAGTCCAAACGCCGACATAAATAACATTTGGCTTAACAGCACCAAGCTCTTTGCCCAACAGGTAAATGATTTGCACAGACAAATGTCGGGGGGCGATGTATCTGTTGTGGAAGATGAAAACAGTGAAAACGTCATCTACATCAAACGGCTGACGGCGATCCCGGCAACACCCCTAAATTTGCAACACGCGAGCATACGCTAGTCCATCAAAACGCAGATTTTTCCTACCACTGAGTAAAAAGTCTACGCAGAACGAAAACCTGAGGCCATGAATTTTGATGACGCGCCATTCTATCTTGGAATACAAAATATCATATTAACTCTTCAAAGGGAAATGTTGTTCCAGAAGCAACAAATGAGAGTGAATAAACTGAACACGTTTATGAAATCTATGGCAAACGCGACTGGTAGCTCAGACAAACTAAGCCACCACTGTGAATGAAAAGCATGCTTGCAACGATTGCTTGACACTGGTGTTGAACCCATTACAGTTGCTCAGCTATCCTGACACAAAATCCAACCAGTCGATACTCTACAGCAAATGACGATCAGCAACGACAAATGTGCAAGATTGATTCGAGACCCAGCACATCTGTAGTAAGCTTCCTCGTAGTGGCATCATCTGTATCATGACAAGCATCTGTCTACGGAGGTAGCGAACATGTTGCTATCACAACCTCTACGGTTGTGTAATAAAATACGCATCACCAGTTTGCCCACCTCCCTGACATGTTATCCAAAACTACCATAACCGGTAGTTTTTCATTTCACTTTCAATATTGCAGGTAGCGTTTCATCAAGTAATCGTACTTCGCCCGGGCCCTTAGTCCCAGCTTTTAAATGCTGCAAATCAACTGCTATTATCTCGGATTCAAACTCTGATTAACTCTATTTCTATTTCACTATTTTACCTTTTTCTTGTCTAACTGTTCAAAATTAGTGTTCTTGTGACTCGAATGCCAGAGATGTCGATCTTTAAGATATATCAGATTTTGTCCCAGATATCAGTTTGTTTGAGTCCATTTTAATACCATCGATGTCAGTGAGAGTCACAAGTAAGTAGTGCGCAGTGAATCCAACAACTTCACCTCAAATAAAATTGGCATACCAAAGAAATTAGCCAATCAGTGACCTCAAAGCTAACGAAAAGGTCCTCCACACTATATCAATACAGTCTCCATCTGTGAACGGCTCATTTGTGGTCTGCGTCTATTTTTCTGTGGCGATAGTCATATGTACAAAAACCATAGACCCTCGTAGGTCTATGCAGAAATCAATGACCTCAGAAAGCGTTCTTGGGTTCTGTCATTTTATTTTTGTGAAATTGTACACGAACACAAATACAACGGCTGTGTTTACTTAAGAATTTTTATGTATTTTATGTTTCATTAATTAACATTCAGAGGTCACCGCCAATTTTCATCAACCCGTTTAAAAAAACACCCTCGATGATTTCATGTCATTCCAACAGCATAATCAACACATCTGACAAACCGACGGCCAGTCCTTTCTCGTCCATCTGCCAGTTTCAACAGAAACGCACAATCTTCAGTTGAACATAAATATATGACATCATAGATTCAAGACACTTTTACGATGTTGGACTGTGAATAGAGATAAAAGTGGTATGATATTAGCTTTTTCGTGCTTTCCTGTGTCAGTAGACAAAGACCTGATTTACGGGGTGTGTACACTAGTACATTCTTGTTCATGGAGATAACATTCGGCATTATTCCATGAATTGACATGGAAGTAACTTAAAGTATCAAATACCTCCGCATCAGCACATGTCCGACTGGGTATCACAAAATGCCAAGTTAACAAGAAAATACATTTTCAATGCAATATGTCGCAAGTGTGTAGCCCTTTTCACATTGTGATACCATTCATATTTTTAACAATTAGCACTTGTCTACACCAACTCTTATTCATTCACATTTACACAATTTACGCGAGGATTGCTATGCTCAGATGAGATAATTCTTCCATATCGTTCAGTAAATGCATGCAGGAACCGATAGAGAACAATATTCCAACATCATATTTCGCTTGGGATGATGAGCCTCAGACATGTTTTCAAGTTTTATTGGTTGTGAAGTTTGGACATTATCAGTTTATTGATTTCAAATTCATAAGGCAATCCAGCATTTGCTTATTCATGGATTTTGTATGGAGATATACTGCCCATCCTTCATTTGTGAATCCATGAAGGATCTTCGAGACATTCATCATTCAAATGGAATGTGTGTGGGTGTCTCATTAAGTAATGCTGATCCTGTCTGATATTTTATATTTCATTACTTTTATGTCGACATGCATCTTTTAAACATTATAAGGCTAACAACGAATCGGTTTCGATGTAAATTAATAATAAAACTACGTTTGCAACTTCGCCTTCAACTGATCATATTTAGTATGACTCTTGGTGAACAGTGGAAGGAAAATTAATAGTGACTGGGGGCCACCTAAAATAAGAGCTATTATTACCTTCATTTTTAATTGACACTCTTTATCCTGAGGAAAGGGTAAAACATCGTCACTAGCATCAAAGATTATTTAGTCGATGGCCGCCAAATAAACATTAGTATTTTCCTAGGTAGATCGTACAATGGAAAAAAGTAATCCCTCTCTACAATATGTATATTTGAAAAACCTAGAGGTAAATTTTAGTTTTCACTACGCGATTTAACTTTTCCAGGCCACTAAATCGATAATAATAAAACAAATCATAGTAGAAATAGTTTTTGGCTTTGTTTTTGGGCTTTATTTTCCTCCTTTGAGCTAACGTAGGGATGGAGCCAACTTTCAATTTCGAATACAGTAAAAAATTGGCCGACTAGCGGGAAATACAGTACTCGTTAAAATAAAGAGCAAAGTTAAAACAAATACAGTAAAATACTAACCGACCAGCGGGAGATAAAACACTTGCAAGCAGAGAATAAAAGCGCAGACGTGTCGGGTGCAACCCTTCGTCAGTGACGAAGGGTTGCACCCGACACGTCTGCGCTTTTTATTCTCTGCTTTGCAAGTGTTTTATCTCCCGCTGGTCGGTTAGTATTTTACTGTATTTGTTTTAACTTTGCTCTTTATTTTAACGAGTACTGTATTTCCCGCTAGTCGGCCAATTTTTTACTGTATTCCTTCCCACTTGCTGCAGTTTTATCCTCTTTTGAGGTCATTTGTAATTTCAATTTCGAATATTGGTATCTTTTATTTCGAATATCATTAAATATAAGATAATTTATCTTTCATGTACCAAATCTGCACAATGACTAACCGATTTATATATTTGATTTCAAAGACAATGATTAAAGTTTACTTGTTGAAAGTTTGTGTATAAGTGTAAGTCTTTCATTTGCGAGGCGTGAAGTGCCATAAAGTAGTGCAGTTTGTAATTACGGGTCAGAATGTTTGAAAACACAATTTACCAGACTGATCTTATAAGGCTATTACAAAAATACCACAAAGTATGCACGAGGACATTGAAGCAGTGTATCGCCCGACGCGAAGCGGAGAGCGATGCGCGGCGCTAATGTCCGAGTGCATCCTTTGCGGTATTTTCGTGATAAACTTATTATTATACATCTTGTATTCATGACTGGCCGTCAAATTGTTAGAATAATGACTATTTTCGTTCAATGTTAACAACTGTTCTTCCGATTTATAGTGCAAACGTGGAACGCAATTTCGGACGCGCTTCTGCAGCTTCTATATAGTCTGTGCACTACACACGTACATACACAGCGCGCGAGCCATGTTCTGGCACTCGCGACAAATTGCTTGATATAATTTACGTATTTTGTCGTATATTGAACACAATATTAATTGAATACGTAACTTAATCTTTGTATATGGAACATTTCAATACGTTGATATGCGTAGCGTATATCTAAGTAAATCATGAGTATACGTATGCACACATTTCTACACCAAGTGTACAATGACTTATGCATTTTTTAGTATACGTACGTGTATACCTAACGTATTTGACAAATGTACAGAGTCAGTATATGTGTTTATTACACCTCACGTATTATGCAGGTACTGTGAATTGTTGAGCCTCACTCACGTGATATAGAACAAAAAGTGATAGAACATGGCTTAGGTGATATAACCCTGTCGCATGCACTGATATAGCCACGTTCTGGAATACCGCGCGTCCTTTCTGCGCGTACCACATCATTGTGTACATTTACTTGGTATTTTCTTCAAAGCAATGACGTTTGAAGAGGTACAAGAGATTAGCTTGACCTGGAGTACACGACGACGTATAGTACATTCAACGAGAAAACCTTTACCAACACTGTCTTCGTTTTTAGACGTTAATTTAATTTGACCTTCAACATTATGTGGCATGCAATCGAGTAACAAATAGAACGTTTCACTGAGGCGAGTCTCGATCGACACTTGACTACATTCTAAGCAAAGTTTCGAAAACAAAAGGTTTTTTTTTCGCTGTAATAAAATTAATAACACACGTTAGCACGGGCAAGATCACGATTTTTGCCTACCCTCGCGCTAGTGCTCATGACGGGTGTCATCAATATTACCGTCATGAGCACCAACCCATTGGGCGGGCAACAAATCGTGATCTTGCCCTTGCTGGCGTGTGTTACTATTTAAATATATTGTTGCATATCAAGCATATCCAGGTGCAGCCAACGAACAATGCACTTTAAAGGGGTCTTTACTATGACAAGATATATTGTGCATTACAAGTAATGTGAACTGACTAATTTTAAGTCATGAGGGTAATTAATTAGCTGTTCATAATATGCTCTGCCACCGAAAACTTTTTCGACTTGCCCTCCCGCACTCAAACTTCATTTTTCCCCTCTCCCCACTTATTTTTGCCTGTTTCTCCTCCCCACTATCAATTTTGAAGCTCCCTGCCCTGTGGCCGTAAAACGTGCCTACCCTGCAAAAAATTCCCCCTAAATTTTGTCATTCCATTTCCCTGCAGACATGGAGCTATCCTACACTGTGATGAAAAAACCTGTCGATTTTCCCTGCCCTGTGAAAAAATTTCCCCTGAATACATAATTGCTGAGCTGCCCCGTTTTTCGCAAAGCCCTGTCCCCGGGACAACAACCGATATCTGCCCTACCCGACAAAAAAACATAATTTGCTCTCTTGCCACCTAAAAAGATGTCCCCTGCCAAAGCAAAATTAATATTTCCCCTGCCCTCAAATATTGCTCCTGGAATAGCTTTTTCGATGTATAGGTCCGTTGGCTGCACCTGCATATCACCAGATCGCCCAATGAGTCCCTTGAAACAGTTCAACAGTGAACACACAGGAACAGCCCCAGGGGATGGGGTGCCTGGAGACCGTACATGTATACAGAACGGGCATTCCGTCCATCTTGGTTTGCTTATCTTGAACATTGTGAATGGGGTCGATGCACACGAAATATGAAACGTGGCAATTGCACCTTGACTCATATGAATGGAAAACACTACAGCCGGTATGAATTAAGAGCGCTCGGCTATGATTACGCCGTAGCCGTATTATGGCCCCGCCACGCAAAGTGTGCGGTAACCTAAGTCTGTGTACGGTCCGTGATATGTGTTCGTCCGCTATGTTTCCCTCCAGTGAACGGAATATGTACACAGACGTCCACACAGCATCGTACCTAAGCATCGTGCATAAGCTAAGTTGACAGTATAATAGCAAACGGTTACTGGAAAAAGCCGAGAGTAGCCTAATAACCTGAACTTTCCTCATAAACGTCTTTCTTTGCCTGATGTTCACATGCGCAACGATTTTAAGGGGGTGATCATGATCGCCAAAACAGCCAATTTCGACCTGCCACTGCAGGTTCAAGGACCTGGGGAAAGGTGCTAAAAGCGTGCCATTGACGCCATTGACGTACATTGACGTGCCATTGACGATATAAACATTGAGAACAGTAGGGTTAAGAGAGATGTGACTGGTCAAACCTGTTCAGTTTCTGTGTTTGTCGATGGACAAAGAACTGCTTTATCGCGATTGAACCAAAATACATTCTTGCCCATTGATGTAACCTTCGAAAACATTGCATGAACACACATTCAGGGGTCAAGGCTTTGAATTTATAATAGCCTTAATGAACACATTTCTGACCGGTATGATAAATGCCAATTTCAAATGTGGACACAAAATTACACAAAACCTCTAGGATTGCTATGTCTCAAGGGATGTATCATGCTTCCATATTTTTCTGTAATGGCACGTATGAACTGGTGGAGAACAATAATCCAATATCATCTATCACTTGCGATGAGTCTCTTGCATGTTTTCAAGTTTAGCTTTGTAATAATATTGGATATTATCAGTATTTGTTATGCCCTGGCATGTTATCACCAAACCAAACTTAATAAGGGGAATTCAGCATTATTAAATAGGTTTTGTGTCTGGAAATGTCCGGCTGATCTTCCATTTGCGAATTCATGAAGGATCGTCGAGACATTCATCATTCAAATGGAATACGTGTGAGTGTCTCATAAAGTAGAGCAGATTTCTGTTTATGTTGTTACCTGTCCGATATTTCATTTTTACCACCGTTATGTAAATATGCATGTTTTGAATAT
The DNA here is from genome assembly GCF_041260155.1 of Ptychodera flava. NCBI lineage: Eukaryota > Metazoa > Hemichordata > Enteropneusta > Ptychoderidae > Ptychodera > Ptychodera flava. The sequence continues at coordinate 15,930,367 of NW_027248278.1, forward strand.
TGTAAAACTAATAATGAATTGGTGCAATGTAAATGAAAATGAGACTTTAAGTAGGCAATTGCGCACTGATCATGTTTAGCATGAATCTTCCTAGTGAACAACGGATGAAAAATCTATACAGTGACCAAAAGTCACCTAAAATAAAGTGGGTCATTGTTTTGGGGTAAATTGTATTCAGACCAGACTTGCTCTATAGAAAAATTAGATTCGACTATGAAGTATTCAGATAATTACTAAGTTTGTTCTGTGAAACAACAAATCGTAAGACACCTTTTTTTTAAGGCAGTATATCTTTTCGGCAATTTCAGAGGTTGTTTGTTTGTTAAAGGGTTCAAATGACAAGAATAGTTAGTACATATTTAAAAAGTGCTATTGATCAAATGACTGTCAGAACAAAAATATACCACGGTTGTGTTTATATACGTATAAAAGACATAAGTAAAACCACGACGCTGCCATCAAGAAATCATCAGCATAAACCTGTTTACGATAGACCTGAAATCACTAACAGTGATACTGGGTCCTGTGAAAAAGGCAACATCCAAGTAGATAGGATTTAAGAGACAGACAGTCATTAAATGCAGCAATATGCCATACATTGTTGCCTGTAAACACCTTAATAGGTAAGAGGCACACTAAAAGCAATGCCATTAGCTAGTATTAGTATCGAACAATTACTTAAGATTCAGAGGTCACCGCCAATTTTCATCTACCCGCCTAAAAACAGTCAGGTCTATTAAAAAGTAAATTAGCCAAACCGACAAACCGAATGTCCTGCATATCTGCTGTATCTACCGGTTTAAACGGAGACCTACCAATCTTCAGCTGAACGTTAGTTTATGATCAGAGACTGTTACGATATCTGGAATGTAGAGATAAGAGTTGTTGGATGTTACCTTTCCCTATAACAATATCCGCCTCTGTACTGCGTCTCTAGACAAAGACTCAATTGGTGGTGTTTACCCGAGTAAATTATTGTTCACTAAGGTAAAATTTGACATTATTGTATGATTCACAAGGATGGGCAACTTTCAATTTTGAATACCCTGAATTGACATATGTCTGACTGAAAAGCCATTTTAAATGAGAACACATTTTCAATGACAATATGCGCGAGTGTATAGCCCGTTTAGCATCGTGATACCATTCATAGGTTAATAATCCCCGTACAAATGTCGAAGAGAATTGATCCATTGCAAAGATAATGCCAAATTGCAGAATAGGCGTTGCTTCTGTGTCCAGTCTTTGAGAAGATACACCATTAACTAGTACGAGTTCAATATAGATGGGTAGCTCGGCTCGATTGGCGGTGGTCCTTAGTTCGTTATTAAAAGCGGTTCCTGTCATGTGATTGGTGAAATACACTGCATACACGTTTGTCAGACTTTTCGAAACTCTGATTCTGAAATCACACAATTATGATGACACTTTTTTCACAGGGGAATGAAATTCTAGACGAAGCCCATTGAAACGTTATTGCACGGAGAGTTTCAATTGGATCACAAAAACTTTATTTGTGATTGCATATATATGCAATTATAAAAATATATTAAGTAAGACGGTATGTAAGAGATTTTTGGATTTACCTCGAAGACTCTCTGACAAAAAAGTATAAGTTACTCATCGCAAATTCTGCTACTTTTCCTGTGATCAATTCCAAATGTAAGTGTTGAATCTACATGTTAGGAGAGCGTGTGATATCAAAAGTATAAACGTATGTTTTTTCTTGGGAAAATATCCGGGGCACATACAAACTCAGGGCTAACTAAATAACCACAACTACTTACTATAGTGCTTTGACCAAACAACTTAACTAACTCTACGTAGTTGTTTGGGACTAATGCGTGAACAATATCGACGTGATTTTGATTTTTTTATTGGTAGGTTTGAATTCAGAGCCATATGAAATTCAATATTTGAAAGTTTATCAGGGCACAATTGTTGTCGAATCATTGACAAGGATTACATATAACCATTAAAAAACACAAAAACTATTTGTTTTAATCCAACTGCAATACAACAGCATTATATCGGAGTAAGCTAGAAGGCTTTGACTCAACCACCATACGTGCAACTAAGCACTCTTGGCACCAGGAACAGCAACAACAAGATTCTCGCAACCTACCAGAGTTCCTAAATATAGTTGTCCAATCAACAAATGCAGCTGGAGAATGAAGTACGTGTATTTCCTATGTGTTATACTATGATAGCAATGACATGATATACGAGATGAATTGCTTCCTCAACTGAATTTCGCTGCCAAACCAAAAACTGTTCGAGTAGTATTTGGAATTCCCTTCAATCTAAAATCACACCTCTTTGGCTTATATTGTACATAAAACCAATTACAGAGGCGGATAAACAGATGAATGTTACTGCAGTTACAGTGCTTATACCACAAAACTCTAGCTTTTAGTGGCAATCAAAATCAACATTTTGGACATCAAAGTTGATACTGAACCGAGTCAACTCCTTTTTCAACATTTATTATACCAGTGAGCGTATCCTCGGGATACTAAAAAATTCACGTTGGTTTTCAAATGTATAAAGCTAAGATCCTGTTGTATTATCGAGTTAGTCCGTTGGAATCAGGATAAGTGTACACCGGCCTGTGATAGTGCTGTAATCTGAAAAGTTGATGAGGCGAAGCCTAAAATGATTATTTCCTAGGCAAAACAATCTCACTTATGCGCCGATAGGGCACGAGTGAGAAAAACTCTTAAACTTGTATATAAATGGTATAAACATAGCACTGAGTGATTGTGAATATATGAAAAGTGGTTTATTAAGTAAAGAAGATTATTGGAAATGCACAAACTGGTGTACAACACTCAAGAACCATGATGTCGTTGAAGAAAATACTCCATATCGACCTCGTGTTACAATAAGATACCATTACTGAAATTAATGAAAGGTCATGTTGACTTGAATTCGGCCCAGTTGATTGTATATATATTTCTTGAACCAGAAAGATGTTCCTGTTTATAATTGATCGCCAGGTATAAATGGCGCGTTGTTGGCTTCATGACTTGGCGGTTAGGGTTAGTATACTGTTTACACGCGCACATAGGACAGAAAGGTCGTCAGGAATAGCGAAAATCGTCGATTCTTGATCGCTTCTTTCTCCTGGAGTAAAAACTTGGTCCGCCTCTCCCAGTTCTAAGGAACAGTGAGCTGACAGTGTTACCCGGATGGTGAGTCAACGAGCGTGTAAAGGCCCCCTACTTACTTATCCTTAGATTTTCCCTGTCGCCAGTAAGCCGTCCGTCTCTCAGTACATTTTCCAAAAATAAAAACATGCACAAGATGTTGCATATATTGCAAGGTAATACTAATATAATGCATCATTACGTTTGTGAACGTAAGTTAGTATTTAACGGTTGACAAAATAATACAGTAATTGCAAAGCGTAGCAAATACGTTAGGTCAAGCCTGATACATATATTTGTAGTTAAAGGTTAATTGGTATGTTATCATGCAGATATTGTCCCTATGTTAATAACATAATTCCTGTCTTCTCGACAAGCCTGTGTTGCTTTCTTAACATTTGCTGAATTACAATTAAGTGGTACCATAATGTCATATTTATTTCTAGGCAAAGCTGTTGGTAGTTTTTCCTGCATATTAAAAGTTGCAACTTCTCAGACTGCAAAAGGAAATTTGAATAAGGATATTTTTTCGAATAAAGAATAAATGATTTCTAGGATGTTATAGCCGATTTGATATCATCTTCGAACTTGTCAAGAGACTTATCGAATTTTTCTAGCCTGGTCTTGGTATCACTCATATAGGATTTCACGTCACTTTTGACTGGTTCTTCTAGCTTTTCCACCCCCTTCACGGACCAACTTTAAGAGCGCTCTGAAGTCTGACAGCAGCACTTTCCAATTAATTATGGCATTTGTGGTGTGTGCACCCATTTGGATGTCTCCTCTTTTGCACGACTCAGTAGCTCTTCAATTGACTTTAAATCTATAATAAAGCAGACATTAATAAACAAAGTTAAAACTTATGAAGATGGTGTAGTCTAAGTTTTTTGCGAATTTTTGTAAACTAGTTTGATTGATACATATGTCTGATGGCAGCATCCGCTTGGGAAGACATTCCATTGACAGTGTTTTAACAGAAGGCAAGCTTGAGCTTGCGTCGTCAACAAAGCAATGATTGAATATGTTTACTAAAGAAAGTAAAGTTGTGGCTCAATTATAAAAATATTTATGATCATACTAACCATCGTACTGAGGTTAGTTTTTGCGCATGTGCACTAAGGCAAAGTTAGCGTATTCGGGAACGTGTCCTTGACTTTTACCCAAGGCCATCATACAATTTATGTTACTAAACGTTGCAAATGCATTAAAATTGCTCCAACTCATACCACGATTTTGACTGTAAAACGCTCCTGTCGTCTTAACGCAAGACAACGGTAATGTATGCTGTTTTTTGCGTCAGTTGTGAGAATAGTTGCCTTTACCTACTTGAGCTTTTATCTTCCTCGATCTAAGTGACTTAAATTAAATGTCTTAAATTTTACTTCAATTTACGTCCGAACTTACTAACGTCAGCACTGACCACTTCGCCAAAAGCAATCTTTTCAAGGCCAGATCCAACGGCTCCCAACACGACCCTACTACTCTTCACGCCTTTTGTTTCCAATGCCTTGTAGCTCCTTTTAGCGAGCGCGCCGCTAGATACCTGTACCACTATCAACACTGCTTTCAGAATCGTGGTTTTTCTTTTTCTATCCTCAATGGACTGAATAACAATATCGGCAGCATTTCTCAGCTCTCCCAATGCTTTCTGTAACTTGTCATTCACTTTCTCTGAAGTTTCCTCACAATCCTTACCAACTGTGTCCAATTTGTTGCTCATTCGTTCTCCAGAAAATCTCTTATGTCCTCTGTTGAATGAAACATCGGAAAGAATTGCATGAACATCAAGAAAGTCTTCAAAGTAATTATTTACGAGTCGGAGTCCGCCTAATAATGTAGGCAGGACTACTTATTCGACACAAAGGAACAGTTTTTCGGCCCTTTCCGAAAGAAAAGGGAAACTGTTATAGTATCTTTGTAGCTAACGAGTTAATGCATTATAATCTGAAAACAGTCATGAATTCGATTATGTATGTATACAACGTGGCCAATGAATGAATCACTGTCAAAAATCCTTTCATTCGATAGACATTTAGTTTGGTTTATAAAGAGGTCCTTTTCGAAGTCATTAATTTTACGGTACGTTTTCCTCACACACAAATCGATCTATCATCATGATGCGAATCTGCAGGCATGATATTTTGCAGTTTCTTGTCAATTTCACCAATCAATGAGGGAAAATGGTCCGAGAATAAAAGAGAAGTAAATTCGTTTTCAGTTGATATATTTACTGTATTAAGTGTTTAATGGGTTACGTTTAGCATAGAAGCTGTTGCCCTCCCTGACATGAAAGTAGCCGGAGCTTTACCGTCGAGAATCAGTGTCAAGTTATGCCATAAAAGTAATACAAATTTGTCAACTTTTAACCACGTCAGTATTATTCGGAAAGTGCTTTTTGCAAATTTTATAAAGAAAAACAATGAGCTAAGTTTATTAAAAGTATCAAAGCGTGAGGAATTCCTAATTTTTCATCTAAAAGCTTTCAAATTAGTTTGTCTGTTAATCATTTTCAGTATGTTCTAAATCCGCGCCCCCCTATCTCATTCAGCCTACTAGCAACGACATAAACTGTGCCAGCATTATAAAGTATGAGTCTAGTAAAATATAAAAAATGCAACCCACCAGCTCCTTTAAGTTTCTTCTTGAGTCTCTTCAATGGAATGTCGTCTGTCCCTGCAAACTTCACAGGGGGATATAACAACTCGGTGGCGTAAAAGATTTTTTGTTCCGTGAATATACTTTCGTAGTCTGTCAAGCCATTTTCTTCAAGGAACTCGTGGAGGGTCATGTTAATGAACGCAAATTCTTTTTCCAAACACCAAAGGGAGTCGATCACGACTCGCCGGAACGATCTGTTTTACAAAATGATACGAGCATTTAGACAAATGTAATATCAAAATAACACACAGAGACACATAGACATGCAGACAAACTACATAAATATATAATAATATATATATATATATATATATATATATATTATTTGTGTTTATATATATATACATATTATAGAGTTTGTTGTGTATATATATATTATATATATAATTATATATATATATATATATATATATATATATATATATATACATATATATATATCTGTTTATCTATGCATGTCTCTATGCTATTGATTTTCAATGTATGTATTCATGCAGCGCCGAACCAATGAATTGTGTCGCGATTATGTTCGAATATTGCAATAATTCTTATGTGGTGGAATTGTTTGATCTTGTAGGTTTTTGGGAAAATGTAATTATATTTTTGCTATCCTCATTATAATTTTTCAGAATCAGGCAATCCCATTGTAATATTAATTCGAATATCAAGACAATTTGAACTACTTACAAAACTGTGTTTAAAATATACTTTGAATACAATATAATCACAATGAATAAATATGAATGATATAACATTTCTACGAAAGGGATGAAATATTTTGTCTCACCTGACTTTATGATTCTCTTCCAGAACACTCAGTATTACCTGGCGTACATTGAGTATAATTTCACGTATCTGCTTGCTCACGGTATGGTCGCTCCTTGAGAAAATCTGCAAATCAGCCATGCACGTTTTGATGCCTTCTACAACTTCTTTTGAGTCATCACAGAACCGTGTCAGGTGTTCTTCATCTAAGGAATTCAAGTTTTCCGCCGATTTTGACACATGGGACTTAATAGCCGAACAAGAGTCGGACGCCATGACGTGAACGAAGGACGATAAAATGCCTTAACGTATGTGTTCAGGACAGAAACTGAATGTTTATTCGCGCTGCAGGCGCATATATACAGTGATGTTAGTTTTTTCTATTGTTCACGGGGGTGCTACTATAATTGTACATTTTCGAAGGATCTCATCGTGCTTTCGTTTGCGAAAATATGCTTAGAGTATACAGCTGTGTCACGCCTCCGAGCGTCATGTAGGCTATAATTCATAGATGTTCAGCAAAGAGTCAAATTCAAGATTTACAAACTGCTTCTGTACAGGGAAATAAACTTGATTTGTAGATTTACCGGCGCGTTATATGAATCAGATTACAAATTATGTTGACTGAAAATCACCAGGAATGTTTGACGCGGATTTTAAGAATGCAACGTTGCTATTGTGGCGAAGCAATCAAATTGTCAGTAGTTTACGATGCTCCAATGAAGACATTTAACATGAAGTGGTTCGGCGGGCAGGACTTGATGACTTGCAATGACCTGACGTCGAGTCTGAACTTTCACTTTCAGATCGTTTCATCCTTTATGGCATTGTACTTAGATTGGAGCGACCTTCAGCCCCATTTCTTTTGTCGACTCATTTTCGGTATATCATATTTGCATACCAAAGTCATGACAATGTGCAGATTTGAAAACATTATTTCATTTGTACACTTTCTAGACACTTCCCTCTTCCTTACTTTACATTGGCACCCGCATTTCTTTGCTGAGACACTGAGGTATGACGCGCGGGGACTTTTGACATTATTTGACATTCTGACTTCAGTGATGATGACGGAAGACGACTTTGTGGACAGTCGGCCTTTATAGATATTGTAACCAAGTAAAAGTATCGTGATTAAACCGACCGAATCATAGTGTAACCCTCGCTTGCATATGTGTGATTACTATTCTCTTACACAAGTAACAAGGACAGCAAAGTCCACCACAAACAATATATATTATATATATATATATATATATATATATATATATATATATATATATATATATATATATATATATATATATATATATATATATATATATATATATATAATATATATATAAATTCGTTTGTAGGATATTACACACGTACCAATCTTCTGGTTGAACCAGAAGATTGGTACGTGTGTAATATCCTACAAACGAATTATCATAACCACGCCACCGACAACACTGGGGACAACCTGAAAAACCACAGTCGAACATATATATATATATATATATATATATATATATATATATATATATATATATATATCCAGCGAATTATGACCGTTCGAGCCGGTCATGTGACAGTACAGTGCGTTACGGTATATATAGTGGTAGGTAAGCACGTATCTGAATTATTTTTCAAATCTGCACATTGTCATGACTTTAGTGTGTAAATATAATATACAGAAAGTGAGTCGACAAAAGAAAATTTTGAACAGTTTGGTCATCGCACAGTATACGGGCTATTGCAAATTCTCTATGTAGAATACAGGCAAACTAGACCAATCCAAGTGCATGTCGTTTTAACCTTAAAGTCGTCGCACGGATACAGTGGCCATTGCAAATGCAGTAGAGGGATGTACTATCCTGTATGCTTTTGCATTGACACGATAAGTGCAGATGATTTTACAGACTAAAACAGGAACCTCTCCTATAAAAGCTGGATTATCGTAACTCTATTCAAAATATTAATTTAGAAAAGTTACACTACTGATCAAACGTGTCGTGTTTGACCCTAGAATCTTATATTTTTTTTATGTTTCAGGCTGTTATCGTCATTGAATCTTTATAAGAGGTCTTTAAATATATCAAAAATAACTGAAAGAAATGTTCTGGTTTTGTCAGAGACCGCATATGTTTCAAAAGCGTGTTTCCTGAACGATCGTTTGACCTAGACCTGTAAATGTCTCAATTACTCACATTTATCATACGGTCCAAGCGATGTTTACCCCAGCTGGTCGAAGCAAATATAGTGCACCGAGGTGTCAGCCAAAATGGTTCACACCAAGTTACCTTTCTTTTTCTTTCCGCAGGCACACAATCTTTTTAAAGAAGTACAACATTTTAGCGGAAGTACGCGTAAGCTTTTTTACCCTTGCTGACGTCGACAGACCAATGTCGGACCGGGCAGTGATCGTATCATTATCAATTGAGTCTTCAATACTGCCCGACAAAATCCTTGGAGAATATGTCTATCATTACTTTCATTGATTTTACGGGTAAGCTAAAATCTAATATACATTGAAATATTCCGCTTGTTCTATTTTCTATTGTCAACATTACCTAATATCATTTCGAAAGAAGCATAATGGTGCTTCTTCAGAATCCGTGACATTATTCGACCAACTTTTTCACCCTGATATTAAAGAATGACAGTGGAAATTTGAGCAAATGTTATTATTTCATCGGTTTAAATGACCATTTTTATTCAATTTGACATCCCAACGTAGTAACAGCCCTGGCACGCTAGTATAGCTGGTAATACACAGCCCTGCGACCCAGAGCTAAAAACCATACAACCCGCTACTGTGGCCACGGCTGACTTAGTGTATGTATAACGCTCAGATTGCTAGGGAACGGAATGTTTTAGCCTCAACTGCCGGTTCTGTATCGTTCTAATGTACAACAGTACATAATTATTGACTTGAACAGAGGCAGTACACACTTGAACAGACGAGCACAAATAAATTCATTAGCATGCATTCAGCAATCGGTAGCAAGGCGAGTGAACATGGTATTTTGCTGTCCACGGTCGGAGTGATCGCGGACAACAGCATGCATTTTTTGAATTCGATAAAGTCATCAGTGTCAAACTTCTCAGTAACGTGCCTAACATAGAATTTGTCAACAAACCAAAGCGACATTTTAACTCCATCGGGCAATATTTCAGTGTTTGTATTTCACAACTGCGACAGCACAAATCTAGTTTATTTTTGCACTAACATTCAACAATGAAAGTAAGGGGAATGCGAATAATTTCGGATGTAAAAAAAGGTTAAACGTTAGCGCTACTTTAACTTGTGCTGAATAGGCCAAACCCGGAATTCGAATCGACCACGGTACAAACAAAGCCATGTGCGCAAACGCGCATAGACGTACGTGTATTTCCATACGCGTCAGTACACATGTGGGTTTGTTTGTACCGGCATCACGTGATTATTTGGGCGTACAGAGTTTGTAGAACGCATCGCGTCCTATTTATTCCGGAGTAGAACCATTACACTACATTCTTGTCAATCTGACATTATGAGCTTGCGACTAGAAACGAACAAAGCTAACTTTATTCTAGAAATTATTCGAAGCAGTTTTAGCAAGGTGGCAAGGGGTGCTGTGTGTATTCATTTACTCTGCGGATACTTTCTTCGCAAACATATGACTTCACAGTAACTCAACCACCGCCAATAAACGTACATTGTACAATATGTAAATTATTTCTACCGCAAGGACAAGAGCATGGATTAGCATCGAAATTTTATACCCCTTTTTCAGTTATTGATAAGCAAACAACTTGATAAACTTGGGTAAATATGATGGAATCATAGTTGTAACAGTGTAATGAAGTATTTTTCAATTCGTTAAGGCAAATGTAGGCTTCAAAGCGGGGACACACTTTCATTTCCCCTTTAATTTCACACCCTTTGCAGAATTTATTACAATGAAGCAATTTTCTGACCCCTTACACTCGTTACATGTAATTGCACTATAAATGAAACTTCACGTTTTGAAGCTAGTTGAAGGTACAACGCCCCAACCTCTTTACAATATTTTATAACCGCAGCATTAAAAAAACGGGAAATGTTTATGATTTAGCCAGTAGAAATAAGTAAATAATACGCCAAACATTCACCAGGGTGTTCGGAGGGACAGCCCGAGTTTCAAATTGTCGACGGAGGGACTATAGTGTATCAATTGTTTTGTCGGAAGAATACCAACCTTGGCCGACAGTCCTCCGCCAACAGAGAGGGACTGAGCTTGTGACTTGAAGTAAATATGCGGGAATTTACCAGTTGACCATGTATGGTGCTCTTATTTAGTAATAAGACGTAGACACAGACAAGAGGGACTACCATTACGGGAAACATAGTGCATGTCGCAATTTAAAAAACGAATTAAAGTATTGTAGACTCTGCTCGTAAACAACTTCGGTCCATGAGAAACAAGTCATTGTCAGTGCCATCTCCCCGCGAATTATAAATTTGTCAATGTGCAACCGTAAAAATGTGTGCAAATTTGATTGTAACTGCAGTTTCCCGATCCATAAGTGCCAATTCGGTATAAGAATCCCTTTTCCCTTTGAATAGAAGTGGTGGCATATGGTGTAAGTGCCTCGCGTTCATTGGACAAATGGGATTAGAACATGGAAAGTACACAAATGACTGTAGTCGATGGCGCTATCATATATAGCTTTTTATAACTACTTGATTACGTTCAAAGTGTACTGAATAGGGTGGACTTGAATGTGCCTGTGGCATGCTGGCGAGAGAATTGTTTGGCAAGGTCAGGTATTGTAGAAGCTGACAATGTTTATAGTGAATCAGTCCCAGGAGAGAAATAGAGGCAATTATCATATACCCATGCCCATATTGCTACATCATGACGTCCAACGTAAAATATCAGCCGTGATATTTCACGGTAAACGTCGAGATATGCACGATGAACGTCATCAGTTTTAGAGTTTTCCCGAACTACATTAGCAGTTTGTTGGTAAACAACGTAAACAACAAAATGGCTGCCGCTCCCCGCCTCCGAAGCGATGTCGCCGACGTAAAAACTTGAAGGGCTTCGAGGAACACGGGCATTTCTGGTCACAGGCGCACGACGTCTTTTGAAATCACTTGTCTGTAATTTTAATGTTGAAACATGCATTTTATTAAAATCTGTGCAAACGGAAATCGTGCGGGCAGCTATTGAGACATACAGTGAACAGTCCCCCGTGCACGGCTGTGGCCGCTCAGCTCTATAACGTTACTAACTTTATGCAAACGGCGAATTTTAAAATCACTTGTCTACAATTTTAATGTTGAAACATGCATTTTATTGATAACTGTACGAACGGAAATCATGCAGGCAGCTTTTGAGACATACAGTGAGCAGCGCCCAAAACACGGCTGTACTGTGTACAAGACAGCCGAACGGCCACAGCCGTGTTCTAGAATTCTGGGCGCTGCTCACACTAGTATGTCTCAAAAGCTGTCCGCATGATTTCTGTTTGCACAGTTATCAACAAAATGCATGTTTCACCATTCAATTATAGACAAGTGGTTTAAAATTCGCCGAGTGTATAAGTAACAGCAGAGCTAAACGGCCACAGCCGTGCACTGCACTGATGGGCACTGTTCAATGTATGCCTCAAAATCTGGTCGCACGATTTCCGTTTGCACATTTGTTAAAGCCCCAGTATTTGTAACTTTTAACCTTTTTTATGTTCGAATTACATGTTATTCTCTTACATCCATCGTGAAATGTTGTTCAGTAAAGAAATAAGCCAAATCTGTGCTCCTGTAGTGACATACAAACGCTAAATATTGCCCGATCGAGTTGGATTGCCGCGCGGGTTTGTTAACAACTTGTAGGCTGTGCACGTGACAGAGAACGATACTGATGACATCATCGAGCCTACAACATTCCTGGGGCCTTGCCATGCCATGCCACGCCACTCTGCCTGGGTAATCGCCCATGGTCGCCGGCTGAATGACCTGCGAATGGTTTTATTTTGTTCTTCTCTGTTCAAATACGTACTGCTACTGTGTTTCAGAGGATACAGAACTTTGGCAGAGGAGGCTGACATTCTATTCTGGTACCTTGTGCGTTATGTACGGATTATTCAAACTGCAATCGGCAGTGCACCGATGCGCACCCTGCAGTTGGTCACTCAGAACTCCGGGTACAGGGATGTAAAATCAAGACGACGCTATATACAGTTTGCTCACTTCTGCAGGCAAATAGCTATTAAAATTGAGTAACTTGAAGTAATAAATTTCAGCTTATTCATGCTTTAGCGGCAAGGTGATTGCGAAATCGAAGCAACATAGTTTGGCAATGTATGGTACATTGGTAGGCTGTCGAATGCAGTGAACGCGACGGCCTTTGGCAGCAAGTAAGGGAACCGTCAGTATTTACGACCTGGGGGTCATTCAAAACTTGAAAGCTATAAGGGGGTGCTCAAAATGTTTTTTCTTCGTCTTACTCTGTTCTCAATGGCATAATGATGAGTTGACAATATATATTTTACTCTGATACATATTGAATAAAGAGAAAATAAATACTTTACCTGAACAAATAAATATCAACTAGATGAAACAAGGCAAAAAACTACAAGTACCTGCTACTACTAGCAATACTTATTATGAAAGAGAAGATAGTGACGATGAGAATGATATCATTGTTCATGTACTCAATGGCACCAGCGACAGTAAAGATGAGGATCGACAGTGGTGATGATGATGTCACACAGTAGTTTTCTGCAGTCGTTACCAGAGGTGGAAGGAGAGGCCGGTCAAGGAGAAATGTTCTCGACAGATATCACTATAAGTGCACAGGATCTAGGACAAAACTGAACTGTTGTGAATCCATCCTTTATATTATCATAGATTAGATATTGATATTTTATTTGACTTGAGTTCAACAACCATTTGGACATTTAACCATACCATAATGACATGCTACCCATCCAAATTTAACAATACTATATGGTCGGAGACTGCTTATTAGGTGAGCTTTTATATCTACATATTGTTACATGGGCTCAGGTAAGCCAAAATTTCTGTTAGAGAGGGGGTTACTGAAAGTCATCATGGTTGGCTGGGGTGTGACTCAAAATTTCGGAGTTTCTAATGTCATTCCTCCGACCCCAGATTGTAAATAATGACGGCTCCCTAAACAGCTGTGAACGCCTGAGTCAGAACGATCGGGACCAGTATACGCACGGCTGTATCTCAGCGACAATTTAGAAAACAACAATGGAGCAACTGCTAAGAAATTTACAGACTCTTGGCTCTTGGTGCATCAGTTTCTGAGCTTTTATACTGGTAAAAAGGCATTCTGAATACAGCGGTAAATTTCCTCCCAAACGCGAAAGGATAACACGCGGGCATTCTGCAATGGACGCTGTCAACTTTACCTTGCTGCAGGCCCCACACCAATCTCGGCCCGGCCCCGCTGCAATTTTACAGGCTACTACCTCCATGTAGTACACCCATACAGGACTAGTAGCCGGCCAAACACAAAAAAAAATGCCGCAGTGTAAAGTCCGTAGCTCAGAACCATTGATCATAAATTTTCAGAACCAGTGATGTTTAAAAGTTTTGTTTGATCACTTCATGTAGGTTTATGTGAATGACTTTCTCATCGAGCTGCGTCTATATGTCCCGGGCATTGTCCATGCAAATTTGGGGCCTGCCTTAGCTCCTTCCGATCATCTGTAGACTACAGCCAAAATCACAGTCCTAAGCAAATTGTACAGTTGTGAAAGTCAGATATATGTATCATGAATTTTATACAAAAATATGTAAACAACAGAATCAAACCAAGCGGTTAGTTTGCTGTCGGGCCGGGTGCGCAGGGGACGACTTTGCAGTGAGGCCGGGATCTCTCCCCACGATCTCTCTTGTGTTCGAACTTCTACCATGCCTGGAGCTCCATCGCATCGCAGCTAGCCGATAATTGTACTACTGTAGTCCTTGTGAGGATTAGATACCCGTTACGATCGATATTATTTGGAAATACTTTTAAATTTAATAAGTAAGACTTTTGTACTGCATTCAAGATATAATTTTCCCTTTCTGAGTGTTTTCAATTACGGCAACGATATGCGAAGTCAACGTTGATAGGCTGTGTTGCCTGCAGCTTAGCCTGGCCGTACACAAAACTTCGTTCGAGTAGACGGAGCAGAATCAGTCCTGTCATTTATTTTCAACGAAATTTTTATTATACTCCATACTGAAGAAACGACTAGTTCAATGATTACGATGGTGAAGTGTTGAATTTTTATTCATATATGTTTTTCTCTCTCAATTCATTCAGCAAACTTGATCTCCGTACCGTCGGTCACAACGTGCAATGCCTTGCATAAAGCTTACAATCGATTGCCTCCGTCGTTAGTTTGGCTGTTCAAGACGTTTGTTTGCATGGCTCATTATAGTCGGAACAATCTGTAAACACTTACATATTTATATCTTTCCGGTATTTTACCCAACTTTCGCGCGTTTTTAGCTGAGTCTCCAGTTTCGGTTGACCAGACCTTTTCGAAGAGCGTATAGTTTCTATGGACGCCACAGTAAAACTTGCGTAGATGTGGTTGAGCATGCGCGGTGGTGTGATTACGTTTTGTTTCGTGTGTCAACAAAGCTGACTTCTGGTCCGGACAAGAAGTCATTTTTCACTCCTTTTACTGTTAATCGTGAGGCGGGCTGGGCATGCAAACCATGCGAGTCAGTATTAATTATGGTCTACTTTCACATACTGAGGATGTCATTTTAATCAAAAATATGAAAAAATTGTTAAAAGTTACAAATACTGGGGCTTTAATGAAATGCATGTTTCAACATTAAAAATTCAGATAAGTGATTTTAAAATTCGTCGTGCGTCTATGTTTCTGGTTGCAAAATACGGAAGTATCACGTTGAGTCTTGAAATGTTTTCCCATGGTATTTTTTTGGTCAAGTTCTAGCAAACATTCTGCCGTTCGCACGGCGCCGGCACTGTGCACGGTCTCCACCGAACAGGTAGTGAGCGCGTGGCGTGACAGCGATGTCGCGCACGCGACGACTGTTGACATGGCAACTCTAAAGGTAAAGTAACAAAATGGCGTCCCCTCTCCGCGCGAGCTCCGTGCCGTACGACGATCGAAATCAGGATAGATTTAAAGCTGAGCAGTTTTTTATCGGTTACAGTTGTAATAGATATTGCACCTTAAAATGTTCTTTCTGTATGATGATTTTGTATCCCTGTGTCTTTCTTCTTGGGTTTCATTGAGATATGGACGACTTGCAGCGATGTCGCGCGTGATGTTGACATCTTCGTCGTATACTTTATGAATGAAGCCTGTTCACATAAACATTCTGATATTTATGCGCAAGGCGTAATAAAGTAAAGCCTCAAAATTTAAGGTTCTTCGTTCTATTAGTAAAAATTCCCTAAAATTATGGGCATGGGTATATGAAAAATCGGTTATTACCCAATAGCGTCTCGTGTCTGACGCAGCACAAATGACACTCATGCTGATACGACACAGGAACAGGCGATATTGGGTAATAACCTCTAAGTATCTTGCAAGTAGTGTTGGATATTTTTCGAGTAAAATGGTAGCAGAGGGCGTCATCACATGTAATTTTGCAAAATCAACTGGCGACGTTATCAATGGCATTGGCTCTGCTTGACTTGAATATGCCTGTACAAAGCTCAAAACTGAGTAACGTTGGCAGGTTCCCTAGGTCTTGTAGAAGACTATGGAATGGCAGTAAAATGCTTCTGGTGTAGAAAGCGAGGAAAAAAGTACCAATTGCAGTAATCAAAAGTATGCATATTACTAAACTGCATATGTGTATAACCTTATCCCAGGTTTGATGAATACATTTGACACACGCATTTTGTATATTTCTTGCATCTCGACACTGTGTGAGAAGAGCCTTCGGCTCAACAGTCTATCGAGTTTAAGGTGAAGGGCGACGAATTCTGACGCGCACACGCTTTAGAACGTTTCTGCGCAGATTTGACTCCAGCCTGCCGCAAATGGGTTATTTTGTAGCGCATGTATTTAACATCACCTGTTATTGTTGAAATTGCGTTTTTACCTAATTTTTTGACCCAGTGTCTTAGAAAGCATGTGACCTATAACCTTGTCGTATTTTGACCCCCTAGGAAGCTGGTTTTTATTCAATATGAGCGAAAAATTAACATTTCTCTCCATTTTATATGGCGCAAATTACCCTTCACTGGAAATATTGTAAAAAGTAGCGTGGTGACACCCTTTTATTAAAAGTGTAACTAAATGGTATGATGTCAGGAGTTTATTCGCCAAGTATGGTCAAAATGACACCATTCAAAACGACAGGAAGAAAGTTCGAAAATTATATAGTGATATAATTTCGATATCGTCATTTTGTAATCGATACTTATGTTAAAATTTCTTCACAAACATCATGAAAACTATACATTCAATAAATATGGATCTTAAGTCTTGGTATTTATTAAAATTAACTCATTTGCTAAGCGTTTTATAATTGCTTTCTTTAGTTTAAGTGAATTATATCATTTTTATTTATTTCTAACGACTCCATTTAACGTCCGTTTCCATGGAAACAAGCGTGGTGACCCCCATTTTTTATTTCATTTTGCACTTGCACAACTTCCAAGAATATCTGTGCAAAGTTTCAAGAAAATGACACCACAACTTAATTTTGACGTAATTCGTAGTACTTCACCTTAAATAAAGTCTAATAATAATAATAATAGGCTAATAATAATAATAATAATAATAATAATAATAATAATAATAACATTACATTCAAACACATAATCAACAACATCAGAGTTCTGTCATGATGAAAACTACTATGTCATTTAATACATAATGTAATCGGCGCAAGCATGAAAAATCTGAACAAAAATGGCTGCCTGATGGCCATGTAAGGTCGTATCATAATAATCGATATTACTCGCGATGCTCCACTGTTGCTATTACGATCTGAGCGAGCAGATCTGCCATTTTCTAATCTCACGTACGCATGGAACATTTGCGGATAGCAACGGGCATAGTAACATTAAGGAAGGTAGTTCAGAAATGCACGCGATTGCCCATATTTGGACGCAGTGTGCCTGACTACAACTTTTGAATCTCGCGCACTGTTGTTTACAGCTAAACGTTCTCAATACAACCGTTCGTCCAGAATTTGACGCAGTCATCCAAATTTCGGCTCCGGGCCAGGGCGTGATATGTACAAAAACACGGATGTGAGGGCACTTTTCCCCATTGTTTTACACAGGCACGTGAATCTAAGTATATGCTAAAGAAATTTGACGTGCACATGTAAGTCATAGTGTGTTGTCCTTATCCCAGGTTTGAAAACGGCTTACCTTAGTAATAATGCCTCTGCATATTAAAGAAATAGCAAGAAAATGGCCACCTTGTAGACATATTGGACTGTATGATGAATACATTTGACACACGCACGTTAGCCACAGAGTGTTGTCCTTGTTCCAAATCAAAGACAATTTTTCAAGCACTACTGTTTATGGTAAAGGCATGTCTTAGTAATAGCTCTGGACAAGAAAATCTTAACAAAATGGCCACATGGCGGCCATATTGGATCGTATAATCCACGTTGTTACGACAGCATAGGCAGTGATAAAATCAGATATTTTTTTTAAATAAATTTATTAAAACTTGTATATACGTCAAGTGATAATTTACAAACTAAATGTTTACAGGCTACACATAGCAGCTGGGACGGCACAAACTACCTGATTAGTCTCCGGAGTTGAGTTAGACTGATGGGTGAGGCATGCAGGCTTGATGGGTTAGGCTAGTAGAGTTTACGGAACAAGTCCAGCGTTTGATTGTGAAAGGCTTGAATTAAACATGTGTTGAGTGATTCCAAACAGTTCTGCCTGAAAATCTGTACTGTCCCGCATCTTTATTAAAATGATTCCATTCATAAAGTATTAGAACAATCTAGATTTTCTATGGATATGCTAATTGATGGTCAAAAAATATCTTCACTTGTAGTAAACATGACTTATTGAACTCTAGGCCACGGAGGAGAATACCTTCAGAATGTTCTAGACTGATTAAACTCAGGTCATGTATGGGGAAAGACCTACATAACAAACCCCCTCTTCATAGAAAACATCTTTCTTATTACACTTGTGATATTAAAAACAGTGTGAACAATGATAAACACTAAATACGAGAAAGATAGTCTGCAATCAAATTGTCTCTGCCCTTGATATGTCTAATGTCAAAGTTAAACTCTTGTAACATTAAGTTCCATCTTAGCCATCTCTGTTTTCTATCTTTTAATTTGTGCATAAAAACAAGAGGGATCTGATCAATATAAACCTGTATCGGCTGATTTGAAGAAGTAAAATAAACTTCAAAATGCTGTAAAACTAACATCAAAGATAAAAACTCGTTTCTCAATTGATGAGTATTTTTTTGATCTTGTTAAATTTGCGTGGAAAGTAGCAAATAGGATGATCTCTCCCATGACTATCCTCTTGCAATAGAACAGCACCAGCAGCCATATCACTAGCATCTACAGCTAAATTGAATGCTACACTGAAATCTGGTGCAGACAAGACTCGTGCACTTTGAAGTATAGCTTTGACTGAAATGCCTGTTGGCATTGTTCCTAGCAAACAAACTTGATTTTCTTTTGAAGGAAGTTAGTCAAAGTCTCAGTAATGGTTCAGAAATTTGAATAGATTTTCCTGTAGCAACTAGCCATACCGAGAAAGTGCATAAGTTGTCTCTTGCAATTTTGAATTAGAAAGCTTAAAATGGCATTGATTTTGGCATCCACAGGTCGTACCTGACCTTGTCCTATAGTATGTAGGACATGGTCAGGTAATTCACCTTTGTTCAACCAAAATCAGATTTGGAGAGGCTGACAGTCAACATTACTTTGCTCGGTCTCACGAAGAACTTCAACATGATTTTCATTTCACGTAGGCTTCACATCCTTCTAATCAAGATACAATGTCGTTAATCATACGTTGAAATGTTGTAGGCGAGTTCTTCATACCAAATGGCATTACCTTGTACCGGAGCAATCCGTCTGGTGTAACAAAGGCGGATATTTCACGAGCCCGATCCGTCAGAGGGACCTGCCAGAATTCCTTGAGTAAATCACATTTTGTGACATGCTTGGCTTTTCCCAGTCGATCGATGCAGTTATCAATCCTATGGATATGTCTGCCTTTATGAGAGCGTTCACTTTCCTGCAGTCGGTACACACGCGGTAGCTTCCGTCAGGTTTTAGCATAGGTATGCGTGGTGAACTCCAATTACTATCATGGGTTCAATAAAGTCATTCTCAAGCAGCTATTTGACCTCTTCCTTGAGATATTTTGCTTCAGTTTTATTCAGTCAATACGGATGTTGTTTCACAAGCCTACTGTTAAACAATCTAGATTTTCAATTGATATTTGCGCATGAGAATACCAGACTTTGTATACTAACAAACATGACTATCAGGCGGTTTCAATATAATCGACAACCAAACTTGACCAACCTTTTTCATAAAACACCAACGATCAAACAGTCGTTCCTTTGCTCGAGCAAATTCACATAAGTTTCATATTTCACTTACTCACAAGTCCTATATTTCTGACAATAAGCTTCTGGCACCAACTCAGAACCCTTGTGGATTAATTCCTCCACAGAATAATAATCTTAAGCCTGTTCTACTGACAACTGAACGTAAATTTCTATGGCTCTACCCACCAAAGCACTTTTTCCAAAAGCATTGGCCAGAACTTCATGGGCTAAATGTTGACTCTGTGCAATTTCTCAAAATAAGGGAGTATTTGTAAAAATCCTTTTCCGGAAAGGATGAAACTAATCTGAAGTTTTTGGAGATGTCAAACTTGTCTGAAAAGAATTTTTTTCCTGGATTTTCAAGCTCTAAACGTCTGTAACTTAATTCAAATTGCAGTCGATACTCCTTAATTATGTCTTGCTGTTCCTTTCTCTTACCTCTCACACTATCTCTCTTGTTTTTTTTTTTTTTTTTATTTTTTTTTTTTTTTTTTTTTTTTTTTTTTTTTTTTTTTTTTTTTTTTTTTTTCTTTTTTTTTTTTTTTTTTTTTATTTTTATTTTTTTTTTTTTTTTATTTTCTTTTTTTTTTCTTTTTTCTCTTTTTTTTCTCTTATTTTTTTTTTCTTTTCTTCTTTTTTCATTTCTTTTTTTTATTTTTTTTTTTTCTTCATTTTCCTTTTTTTTCTTTTTTGCATTTTTCTTTCTTTTTTTTTTTTTTTTTTTCAGATTTTTCTTTTTTTTTTTTTTTTGTTATTTTTTCCTGTCTTTTTGAATTCTCACTTTGTGCATTTTTCGTTCCTTTTCTTTTCTTTCTCTTTTTCTTTTTTCTCTTTTTTTTTGTTTTTCTTTTTTTTTCTTTTTTTTTCTTCTTTTTTTTCTTTCTTTTTCTTTTTTTTTCTTCTCTTTTTTTTTCTCTCTTTTTTTTCTTTTTCTTCTCTTCTCTTTTTTTTCCTTTCTTTTTTCTTTTTTTTTTTTTCTTTTTTTTTTTTTTTTTTTTTTTCTTTTTTTTTTTTTTTTCTTTTTCTTCTTCTCTTTTCTTTTTTTTTTTTTTTTATTCTTTTATTCCTTTTTTTCCTTTTTTTTTTTTTCTTTTTATTTATTTCTTTTTTTTTTATTTTTTTCTTTTTTATCTCTTTTTTTCTTTTCTTTTTTTTTTTTTTTTTTTTCTTTTTTTTTTTTTCTTTTTTTTTTTCTGTTTTTTCATTTTTTTTTGTTTTCTTTTTCTTTTTTTTTTTATTTTTGCTTCCTTTTTTATTTTTTTTCTTTTTCTTCTTTTTTTTTATCTTTTTCTTTTTCTTTTCTTCAATTTTTTTTTTTTCTCTTTTTTTTTTTTTTTTTTTTTTCTTTTTTCTTTCTTTATGCTTTTAGTCTTTCTTCTTCCTGCTTTAATCTTTCCATTTCTTTCTTCCATTTTTTAATTTTTCTTCTGACCTTTCCTTTTCTCTGTCTTTTTCCCCTATCTAATCTCTTTTTTCTCTAACCAATTTCTTAAGCTGCAAATCTGTCTGCTTTTATCATGCTATTTTTTTTATTCTAAGGCAGATTCAGGTACATATTATCATTCAAGGCAGTTTTCTGAAATTTGTTTAACTAATAAATGTTATACAATATTGCATTGAAGTCCTTCTTGCATTGCCTTCTTTTAAGAAAACAAAATAGACAGAAAACAAGCCAGCTTAATTTGGTTATGTTTCCTTAAAGATTCAAATGCGTCCTGATCAAAGTCCGCCATAAATTCGTCTGGTTTGAATTCTGCCATGATGAAAAATCGAAGAATTAACAATAATTCTCATTGCACTGAGGTACTGAACATACAGTAATTTGGTAAAGGCCTGCAAAATGTTGAAGAACGACACAAATTGTTCAAACCCCGGACAAGCCCGCGATTTCTGTTGCGACAGAAAGAGTGATGATGAAGTCAGCCATTTTCTTTAAAATAAATTTATTCAAAATATTATCTTCATCAAGTGTCAATTTACAATCTGTCATGTTTACAGGCTACTTATTTCAGATTGGACGACACAAACTCCCTGATTAGTCTCCGGAGTTGGAGCAGACAGACAAACTGGTGGGTGCAGAGTTCACAGAACAAATCCAGCGTGAGTATGAAGGTCTTGAAATAAACACATGAAGTGGTCCCGGACAGGCTGCCTGTAAATCTGTTCTTTCCCGTATCTATACTAAAATGATTACATCCAGAGTGTATCAGAACACTTTAGAATTTCTATTGATACGCTAATTACTGTGCTAAAAATGTCTTCACTTGTAGCAGTGTTGCAGCCAGAAATTTTATTCAGGGGACTCTGTGTCCCACTACCGTCTATTTTGGGGAATATTTTGCACATTTTGGGACAACACGCGTCAGTTGTCAATCGAGTTGTATTCTGAATTAGTTTCACAAAACAAAATTCAAGCTACTTGGACCGCGTCCCTATGCTTTAATTTCAGGCAAGTAATTGTTGCAGTATACAGTATCTGCCTCCAATCACAGCTCAGTCGGACTGCAACCAAGAGCAGTGTTTAGTTACTTTTAATCACAGCTTCAAAAGTACGTAAATACGCCCGAGGTGACGCAAGTGCGCAAGAGTGCGGGACAACAGGTTCCGTTTGGGAGGATTTTGTGCATGGGCGCACACTGCAACACTGTTGTAGTAGACATGACTTATTGAAGTCAAGGTCACGGAGGAGAATGACCTTCAGAATGTTATAGACTAATTAAACTAAGGTCATGGTTGGGAGAATGACCTACATAACAACGTACAGTATAGTTTATTATCCTTTTGTCAAGTTTGAAAGAAATTGTGCCCTGCATGACTGATATATCTGAGTGACGGACGGACAGACGTAACCCAATGTATAATTCCCCGGACTTCATCCGTGGATACTGATGAGGGCCTCGCATCTACTTTCAATGTGCTACAAGCAGCTCTTTTTTATGATAATTGCTACCTTGATTTCTTCAAAAATTATTCAAAATAGCTGGTGTTCGACTTGTCAACTGCGCCTCTGTGTTCGTTTTGTAATCTCATTGTTGACAATTGACTATAATTTACTTATCATCATAACTTGTTCGCCTAGCGCTTTGTATTTCGACTTACCTTTTAAGAAGACATGAAAAAATGCCCTCATTTTCTACAGCAAGAATGATTTGTCGAACAAGTACGTTTCTTGGAGGCATGTGATACGCTAAGTCTGGCGATCTAATGAAATTACCCCAATGTGTTTGAGACTGAGAAATGCAAAATCGTTGGTCAACTTTCAATCTATTAACATACTCCATGCAAAACGTTCTTGAATGTTTTGATTGCTTCACTGTGCGGTGTCCTTTAATATTTTAAAACGACACACTTTATTAACCTTCCGGAGCCATTACCGTGGGACGTTAGATTTTGACCTGAGTACGATTTGCTTTTCAGAGGTCAAAGAGCGCATTGCTGTTAACTGCACTTTCGGACACGCGTATGTAAGACATCGATCTGACAAAGTACGCGCTTATCTGAAAAAACAGGCCCATTTCGCTTTAACTTTACCCATTGGTAGAAAATAAACACTATAAATAATACTTCAAGCTAGAATACGATCAAATGACATAAAGAGTAAAACATTCCTATATATCAAACATTACACAAAAGTGCAAAATAATCGTCAAAATTGAGCAAATAGAATTGATTGATGTGTAAAATCATCCATAAACATAACTCATACAATAGACACTGACCGTCATCTTAAAGTGTTGGATAGGAGCACCGCTTCTTTCCCGTCCGGCGCAACTTCTCATGACACTGTAGTCGGGATGAATTAAATACGAAAATCTTTCTCTTTATGACAGCTGTAGTTTTTATCTCTTCAGCGTTGGAAAGCTTCTGCGACTTGTTGTGGTCATATTCCTGGGTGTTCCCGTATGTGGATTTTCCACTGTGATGTGTTCTCTACACGGTAGCTTGTGGTCAGGTATACAGCGAATGCTCCTGTGATATATTGTAGTGCTAGCCCTACCAGCGCCACACTGCTAACATGACAGATTAAACAAGCGATCGGCGAGAAGGCTTCAGTTTGTGCAGCTGACTGTAACCACGAAGGAACCCTCACTGAGTAGAGGTTAACCACTAGCGACTGTGCTTCTTAGCAGCGGTCTCATTCAATACGATGGTACACCACCAGTCTTACTGAATGAATGAACGCTGTATACTACGTATCATTCATTGAACGTGCCCTATTTTATGGTCTCGATGAATGACACTTGGTTGAACTAAGACTTCTGCTAGGTTCCGGTCTATGCCACGCTAGGCTGTCCTGGGGCATACACCGATATTAAGATTATGTTTTATGAAAAAGTTGACAAAGGAGCACCATAGGTGTACGATTTGGTTTTCTTTTGCAATCACACAAATACTCCGCTCTATAAGATGATTCTAAAAACAACCTATTGAAAAGGTTATGATCCTTAGGGAGCCTTCAGAAATTACAGGGGGGTTGGCGGGGGGAATTGGGGGGAGGGTCACTTTTTAGAAAACAGTTCAATGGGGAGGGTCACTTTTTATAAACCTATCTTGGGGCAGGGTCACTTTTGACAGAAGCTGATTATATATATGGCCAAAACTTTGATTGTCCGTGTGATATTTCCTTATTAGGAAATCACCAACAAAATACGTACACATTATCCACAAGTTTCACAAGCAAAGAAGATGCAGTGGTATCCTACATTAAACACCTTGAACAGTTAAAACTGATAAAAGGCAAGAGACAAAAACATATGCAACGGGGGAAAAGTGTATATTAATTATCAAATGTGCATAAATGCAAAGATATTGTCAGTTGTACATTGGAAAAAATTGTGCATAGTTCTCTCATAGACAACCATGTACAGTATATCAACTTTTGAGTGAAATTCCAAAATCAAATTTCTTGCACCACCATGGACTTATGACGACCCTAATAATCAAGCGCACATACATGCATAGATTTACCTAGTTTTGTATTGGAAAAAAATATTCATAGTTTCATCATAGAGCACCATGCACAGTGAATCGACATTTTGGGGAAATTCCAAAATCAAATTTCTTGCACAACCATGGACTTGTTACCACTCTAGTCAGTGAACAAGAGCAATAATGTAAATAATTCAGCATACATAAATGCACAGATTTATCAAATTTTGTACTAAAAAAAAATTCATAGTTTCATCATAGACCGCCATAGATAGTGAACCAACCTTTTAGATGAAATTCAGAAATCTATTTCTTGTACACAAATGCACATTTTACTTCCCAATTCAAGCAAAGTACATTTAATACATTATCAAACATATATAATATACAGATATAGCATGTTTTGTACAGGAAAATAGTCAATAATTTGCCTGATAGACTCCATGTATTATGATTTGATATTTTTGGATGAAGCACTACATCAGCCACATCTTGCCTTCTTTTAGTTGCACAAAATATGGTGACCCTCCCTCAAATGTATGAAATACCATATATTCTTGCGTGATAAATTGCGAATGTCCCTCGAAAAACACCAGCCTTCCCCGCTGTAATTTGTCCCTAACATAACAATTGAACCAATTGTTATGTAAATTAGCTGATACTGTTTAAGTTATTCCTGGTGATGAGAATACCGCAGTGGTTGGGGTCAAGTTTTTGGAATGTTGGACAAGGGGGAGGGTCACATTTTAGACAGAAGGATAGGGTGAGGGTCAAATTTTATGATACAGGTGTGCGCAAAATTCCCCCGGTCCAACCCCTCCCCCCTTGTAATTACTGAAGGCTCCCTTACGACATGTGAAATATGCATGAGGCGGTTAAATTTGGTACAAGTGCTGTTTGTATTTGCCTACGGTATGGGCCTAAAAGGTGAAGGACTTAAACTGATGCTCAAACTCTATTAAGTGAAACTTTCAACCATACTCTAATCAAATTACTTGAGAATAAATAGTAGGGGTCGCCATGCAAAGTTTTATGGTACAGAAACAAGTTTCCTGATATTTACCGGTATTTGACACCATATGAACAAATTTCCACTTCCAAACAAACTAAACATAAACTACTTATGAGTAACAACGGTGTTGTAAATTCCGATAGCGGGAAAAGTGTCATAAACAAGTCATGATTCATTGTATGTACATAGTATGTGTGTGATAAAAAATCACTAGGGTTTGTGAAACATCACCGGGTTGATGTATTTCACAATACTAGCTGTCTTTGTCTTCAAAGACTACATATCTCGAAAGAAAGAAACGCACGGACCCATTGACAGCTTTTTCCAGCGTCTTTCAAGTTAATGCAATTCATAGAAACACGCTTTCATTTTGCCCACACCAAATTACGTTGCACATCGAGATAACAACAGCAATCATAAATCACAATCCGATACAAGAACTTATATTTGTTTGTATGGATGTTACGTGAGGTGCTTATATTGCTACAAACTAATATTTCCTTCGCACTTCTTCAATAGATCGGCTAGACGAAGAGGCCTGGACGCTTTCAAAGCAATCAAGGCTCATTTGTACTTGAATTTCAAATCATAGATAATTTTGTTCGTGAAGCTGGATAAAGATCTGAATATGTTCAATTTCGATCATAAGTTCTCTTCGTCATCAGCGCTAAAAGTAGTCAGGCGATCTATTGAAATTCCCCGACAATGTGTCTGAGAGAGAGAAATGCGAAACCTGAAAGTCAACTTTCGATTTCCTCAGATAATCCAGGTAAAACTATCTCAAATATTTTGATTCTCCACTGCGAGATGTCATGTCAACATTTTAAAACGACAACGTTTATTGACCATGCGGAGCTATTCTATGTATAGGTCGTTATTAGGTTTTGACCTGGCGATTTTGGAGTTATTTTTCCATGGGGAACGGTTCTGCTTTCTTTGTCAGTGTAACAATAGTTCCCTCAAACGGTGCTAACATGATATGAAGGAATAAGAAGGTGACTGTATATGGTGTCTGTCTTTAGTCATAGATGTAGACACAGGCAAGGGGAACTACCACATTCGGAATATGGTGCTCGGCACATTTTAAGAAAGGGAAATATTCCAAGACGTACAGACATTCGGTCTGTGAGGAATGGAATGCCTCGCGAGAATGTTTTTGTTCAAACGCCAAAAACAGTTATCTTTGATAACATGTTACTCGTCCACAAATCATTTCAAAATAATACCTGCTGATCAGCATGTCTACACCGAGTGTCTTCATTCTATTATGTTATCATTGATAATAGAATAAAATTTATTCATTCCTCAACAATAACTTGTTTGGAATTTCGCCTAACTTGTTAAGTTTCCTATGCCCTATGTCATTTGGAAAGCAGCAGAATAAACTGCACTCGTTGAGCAAAACTGATGCCCATAATGTCATAAGTTATAGCTTCTTTCTCGTCAATCTCTTCGGACATGCCCTTTCAAGCTCTCAGCTTGGCGACCTGCCAGACGAAAGTCTAAGGATGTATTGACATTCCCTACAAGGTAGGACCATTTCGGTCTTCCAACATATTCAGGCAAAATGTTCTAAAATATCTGGTTCCTACACTGCAAGATGCCTTTACAGCATTAATTCTTGTTGATCACACGGTGCCACCATATGTACTTGGTTGACTTCATTGTCCGTAGAACGATGTATACTGGCATGACTTCATTGGCCGTAGAATGACTTGAACTGAATTTACGATAAAGTGTTGACCTGAGTGTGATTTGGGAAGCGGTGGAATTGCACTTGTTTGAAAAGTAATGATAAAGATATGTCAAGAGTTACGGCCATTGCCCGTAATCTCGTAGGACATGTCCGTTTATAGCTCTTAGCTTGGCGACACGTCAGAGATAAAGTCCGGTGATCTATTGAAATCTCCAAAAAATATCTCTTGAACTGCAGAATGCGAAACTGATAGTTCAATTTCTGTCTCCTTATATACTTCAGGAAAAATATTCTAAAATATTTTGATTCGCTCACTGCACAATGTCTTGTCGACATATTAAAATAACGACGTGTTTTGACCTGCAGACCAATTTCTATAGGGCGTAATCACGTTTTGACATTCTGTGTGTGATTTGATCTTTCAAAATTCGAAAAGAATCCGTGGCACAATTCGGCCAACCAATAAACCGATTTGCATTTTCAAAAAAGAAAATCGAAATGGAGCTAATTTTCAATTTTCAAATGGTTTTATCATCTTCATTATTAACTTTTAGGCCTATTTCTAGATTTAAATCTTTGGGCTTAGATTGAAATATAGGAAACAGGTGTATACTGCTGTGAGGATGGCACTTTACGGCCATTCAAATTCCCTCTGAAAAACTCTATTTCCCACAATTCGCATTTCCGTTTTTCAATTTCCAATATACAAAATGTCCGATTTTCCCATTTCATTTGGGGCGTGGCCCGTATCTTTTCATACTATGGCGGAAATAATTGTATCGAATTGGAATTAAGGTGTAACATTTATCTCAGTGTGACCAAATGTACTGGGGCGGGGCTTGGTTACGATAATTAGCACAAGATACTTTTAAAAATTAGCGGGAATGAGGGACTGGTCAGTTTCTTCGGCCTTGGAGGCCGGTGGATTCATGGGGTCACCCTGTTTTTCACTTTGGTGATGGGGTCACCTATTTTGAAATGCCCAATTAGGGGGTCAGTGTGTTTTTAAATTTCGACACGGGCTCATACTTGCCTAAAATGCATCGTGCTAGCCATGAATTTCATCATTCAGTTTCATTTTTCGGCGCGCCCTTTGGGCGCGTATCTTTCTTAATATGAGGTTTACGAAAATACCGCAAGGATGCACGAGGACATTAGCGCAGCGTATCGCTCGACGCGAAGCGGAGGGTGATGCACGGCGCCGATGTCAGAGTGCATCCTTTGCGGTATTTTTGAAATAATCTTATTATTATATACATCTTACATCAAATTGTCTACCTGTGCAGCTATCTATTGGCGGGGTAGGGTGCATGGCTATGCAGGTCATCAAAGGTCAATACCGCCTTTTGATGACCCGAATAGCGGCGCACATTGCCCCGCCAGGCGTCAACAATAGCTGCGTTTCTACAGCTACAAATTATAGGAGTAGTGACCGTTTTAGTGCAATATCAACATTTTTCTTCCGATTTATAGTGCAAATGTAGAACGCTATCTCAGACGGCTTCTGCAAGCTCTGGAGTACGGTACTAGTACTACACACGTACATACAGAGCGCGCGAGGCTTAACAAACTGGCCAGTCCCTAACATCGTCCCACATACTAGAAGACAAGAAAAAACCTGTTCTTTGGTTGGTAGAGTGCGCGTGCACTTCGCGAAATGAATTTAAGTTCGTGCGTTAAGCCGTAAGAAATTCAAAAAATTGGTGATAAACGAAGAAGTCACCGCGAAATAGGTGTTCATCTCCAAAATGTTTTGCCTAGGGCAAGTGGTATCTCTGAACGAACTGTTAGACGATGATGTCTCAAACATGATATCAAACGCCTTTAAGATCAAGATTTTGATCGGGTTGGAACAGGTGCAATTTATAAGTGAGCCGACATACGGATTAAAACTATCATTGGTTACTTAGATCAATATGAAGAGAACATCATTGCGTGCAAAGATTGACAGCTGAATAAATTGATCAGAGAAAATTAAATGTGGATGCCGCGCTCTGATTGGGCTGATGACTGTCATAATTTACACAATGTTCCAGTTTGCGACGTTGACGGGAAGCGCGCAAAATTTCAGCAGGTCAGGTCAAACTGATTATGCCAGACTTTCCTTTCCGGCGGCCGCAACACTATTGTTCTTTGTATATGTTCGTTACTCGATCCATTGAACGACTTGCTCGCGCAAATAACTGTCACATTTGATGCATTCCTAGGCCAAAGATAGATACTATCAGCTGTCACGCCCCAAATGAAATGGGAAAATCGGACATTTGATATATTGGAAATTGAAAAAACGGAAATACAAATTGTGGGTTTGTCAGAGGGGAATATGAATGGCAGTACAGTGCCATCCTCACAGCAGTATACACCTGTTTCCTCTTTTTTCAATCTCAGCCCATAGATTTTGAATTTAGAAATAGGCCTTAAAATTAATGATAACGATGATAAAACAATTTGAAAATTGCAAATTAGCTCCATTTCGATGCAAATTTGCTTATTAGTTGGCCGAATTGTGCCATGGATTGTAAAGTCTGCCGATCTGTTGCAATTCTCTACAGTGTCTCTGAGACATCTAAACCGAGAGGTCAACTTTCGGTCCCCTCATAATGCATGTAAAACCCTCTTCAAATATTACGATTCCTTCACTACGCGACGTCATATCAACATTTAAAAGCGATAAAGTTTATTGACCATGCAGACCAATTTCTATAGAGCGTAGTCACGATTTGACAAGAGAATGCAGTCATGGTCTCTCACAAAAATGAAATATTTGGCAAATATTGTGTATTTCAAATACAAACTAACGTTTTGAGGAGAAACCACATTCACAACAAATAAAAACAATGAACGTATTGTTTAAGCCAAATAAATATTAAATTGTTTTTGGTCATATGATTTATTTATCAATATCGTCAATGGTTTCACGGGTGTCTTCTCGGTAAGGCATGATCACTGAAGACACAATATTCTTTGGTTGTGAGTATATGAATACATAAAAGCACGGTTTTGTGAAAACCACTACAACACATCGAATGGTAGTTACATGAATGAATAGATGTTGATAGAATTTAAGAATAAAGTCTACGCTTTAAACAAAGAAATAAACACATATATTTCTATTTCTCGAAACCTCTGTCATTTCACAGTATTAAAAATAGTACAACTCCTGTCGATAAAATTCTGTATTCATGACAGGGAGTTTTATAAGGGGTTCAGCAGTTGACCATATATGGCTGCTTGATATACGCCAGACGAATGATACTGTGATAATCTTGAAAATGTTTTTGATGAAAAGATGAGGCGCGCTTAGATGGGACAATAGATTGAAGACATATGCTTGTAAACTTGTTTCCTGATACCAATATTTGCTTTTCATTTTATCAGCCTGAAAACGTGCAGTAGATCGATGCTTGAGGGACTAGTGTATCAATAATTCTGTCGGAAGGATGCTTATCTTGATGGAAAGACTTCCACCCACTTGGAGGGACTCTGCGCGGATAAATGTGCAGGACTAAACAGTTGGCCATATATGGTACTTGTATTTGCTTGGAGATTAGACACACGCGGGGGGCAACACTGTGAGAAAATGATGCAAGATTTACTAATTTCAAAAGTACTCAAAAACTTTTCTCGAGAAGCAATCCGTTCTGAGAGAAGAGAGTACTTCCTATGCAATTTTTCAAGCGCTAAAAGCAATTCTCTTAGTTATAAGGGATCCCTTGTTTTCTCCAAAATCATTCAAAATACCTGGTTTTCGACATGTTAACGTAGGTTCACTAAACTTATATTGACAATAGACTGGAATTCGCTTGTCAACATAAACTCGTTTGAAACTTTGATCAGCACGTTGTATTTCGACATGCTTTTCAAGAGTGTTGAAACAAAATACCTTCGTTATTTTTTACAGCGAGATAAATGTAAATAATCTCAACAGGTGCAGTTTTTTTCTCGTAAATTCCCTTTGGCATGTACGTTTCTGGTACTCAGCTTGGCGGCATGCATAACGTAAAGTCTGCCGATCTGTTGAAAATCTCTAGAGTGTCTCTGAGACTTCTAAACCGAGAGGTCAACTTTAGGACCCCTCATAATGCATGTAAAATCCTATTCAAATATTACGATTCCTTCACCACGCGTCGTCATATAAACATTTAAAAGCGACAAAGTTTATTCACCATGCAGACCAATTTCTCTAGAACGTAATCACGTTTTGACAAGAGAATGCAGTCATGATTTCTCACAAAAATGAAATATTTACTAATATTGTGTATTTCAAATACATACTAACGTTTTGAAGAGAAGCCACATTCACACAAATGAAGACATTGAACGTATTATTTAAGCCAAATAAATATTGAAATTGTTTTGGTCATATGATTTATTTATCAAATATCGTCAATGGTTTCGCGGGTGTCTTCTCGGTAAGACATGATCACTGAAGACACAATATTCTTTGGTTGTGAGTATATATACATAAAAGCACGGTTTTGTGAAAACCACTACAACACATCGAATGGTAGTTACATGAATGAATAGATGTTGATAGAATTTAAGATTAAAGTCTACGCTTTAAACAGAATAAACACATATATTTCTATTTCTCGAAAACCTCTGTCATTTCACAGTATTTAAAATAGTACCACTCCTGTCGACAAAATTCTGTGTTCATGACAGTGAGTTTTATAAGAGCGATTCAGCAGTTGACCATATATGGTTGCTTGATATACGCAAGACGAATGATACTGTGATAATCTTGAAAATGTTTTTGATGAAAGATGGTGGCGCCCTTCCATAAATAGACAATAGATTGAAGACATATGCTTGTAAACTTGTTTCCTGACGCCAATATTTGCTTTTCATTTTATCAGCCTGAAAACGTGCAGTAGATCGATGCTTGAGGGACTAGTGTATCAATTATTCTGTTGGAAGAATGCGTATCTTGATCGACAGACTTCCACCCACTTGGAGGGACTCTGCGCGGATAAATGTACAGGGACTAAACAGTTGGCCATTTATGGTACTTGTATTTGGTTGGAGATTAGACACACGCGGGGGGCAACACTGTGAGAAAATGATGCAAGATTTACTAATTTCAAAAGTACTCAAAAACTTTTCTCCGAAGCAATTCGTTCTGAGAGAAGAGAGTACTTTCTATGCAATTTTCAAGCGCTAAAGCAATTCTCTTAGTTATAAGGGATCCCTTGTTTTCTCCAAAATCATTCAAAATACCTGGTTTTCGACATGTTAACGTAGGTTCACTATACTTATATTGACAATAGACTGGAATTCGCTTGTCAACATAAACTCGTTTGAAACTTTGATCAGCACGTTGTATTTCGACATGCTTTTCAAGAGTGTTGAAACAAATACCTTCGTTATTTTTTACAGCGAGATAAATGTAAATAATGTCAACAGGTGCAGTTTTGTCTCGTGAATTCCCTTTGGCATGTACGTTTCTGATACTCAGCTTGGCGGCATGCATAACGTTAAGTCTGCCGATCTGTTGAAATTCTCTACAGTGTCTCTGAGACTTCTAAACCGAGAGGTCAACTTTAGGACCCCTCATACTGCATGTAAAACCTCTTCAAATATTACGATTCCTTCACCACGCGACGTCATATCAACATTTAAAAGCGATAAAGTTTATTGACCATGCAGACCAATTTCTTTAGAGCGTAGTCACGATTTGACAAGAGAATGCAGTCATGGTCTCTCACAAAAATGAAATATTTGGCAAATATTGTGTATTTCAAATACAAACTAACGTTTCGAAGAGAAGCCACATTCACAACAAATAAAAACAATGAACGTATTGTTTAAGCCAAATAAATATTGAAATTGTTTTTGGTCATATGATTTATTTATCAAATATAGTCAATTGTTTCACGGGTGTCTTCTCGGTAAGGCATGATCACTGAAGACACAATATTCTATGGTTGTGAGTATATGAATACATAAAAGCACGGTTTTGTGAAAACCACTACAACACATCGAATGGTAGTTACATGAATGAATAGATGTTGATAGAATTTTAGAATAAAGTCTACGCTTTAAACAAAGAAATAAACACAGATATTTCTATTTCTCGAAAACTTCTGTCATTTCACAGTATTAAAAATAGTACCACTCCTGTCGACAAAATTCTGTATTCATGACAGGGAGTTTTATAAGAGGGGTTCAGCAGTTGACCATATATGGTTGCTTGATATACGCCAGACGAATGATAATGTCATAATCTTGAAATGTTTTTGATGAAAAGATGGTGGCGCCCTTCCATAAATAGACAATAGATTGAAGACATATGCTTGTAAACTTGTTTCCTGACGCAATATTTGCTTTTCATCATATCAGCCTGAAAACGTGCAGTAGATAGATGCTTGGGGACTATAATGTATCAATTGTTCCGTCGGAAGGATGCTTATCTTGATCGGAAGACTTCCACCCATGTGGAACTAAGCAGTTGACCATATATGGTGCTTGTTTTTAGTTACAGATGTAGACACAGGCAGGGACAATACTGTTGGGAAATGGTGATTGCGCATACTCCACAAACACGATAGGAACTAATTTGGGATAATTTAATCTTCATATTTTGAAATTTCTCAAAGGTGTTAGATACACTATATCTGAGTATTGAAATATTACAAATCGCTCATAAAAACAAGTGTCTAATTTAAACAGAAAAGCAGATGGGCCTGCATTTGCAGATAAACTGACATTACTTCCCCATTCATTATCCCAAATTAGTTCCATTCGTGTTACAGAACTTTTCAGTACCTCCTACGCAATTTTTCAAGCGCTAAAAGCAATTCTCTTAGTTATAGTGGTCCCTTGTTTTCTTTCAAAATCATTTCAAATACCTGGTTTTCAATATGGCTACAGAGCTTGTGTCTGTTCTCTATACTTATATTGACAATATTGTCAATATGAACTTGGTATAAATTTTGCCAGCAAGTTGTATTTCGATACGCATTTAAAGAGAGGTGAAACAAAATGCCTTCACTTTTCTCCGGAGAGAATAATGAAAATAATGTCAACAGGTGCAGCTATTGTCTTGTAAATTCCCTTGGGCATGTACGTTTCTGGTACTCAGCTTGGCGGCATGCATAACGTAAAGTCTGCCGATCTGTTGAAATTCTCTACGGTGTCTCTGAGACTTCTAAACCGAGAGGTCAACTTTCGGTCCCCTCATAATGCATGTAAAACCCTCTTCAAATATTACGATTCCTTCACTACGCGACGTCATATCAACATTTAAAAGCGATAAAGTTTATTGACCAGACCAATTTCTATAGGGTGTAATCACGTTTTGACAAGAGGATGCAGTAATGGTTTCTTATAACAATAAAATATTTGGCAAATACTGTGTATTTCAAATACATACTAACGTTTTGAAGAGAAGCCACATTCACAACAAATGAAGACATTCAACGTATTGTTTAAGCCAAATAAATATTGAAATTGTTTTTGGTCATATGATTTATTTATCAAATATCGTCAATGGTTTCACGGGTGTCTTCTCGGCAAGGCATGATCACTGAAGACACAATATTCTTTGGTTGTGAGTATATGAATACATAAAAGCACGTTTTGTGAAAACCACTACAACACATCGAATGGTATTACATGAATGAATAGATGTTGATAGAATTTAAGATTAAAGTCTACGCTTTAAACAAATAAACACATATATTTCTATTTCTCGAAAACCTCTGTCATTTCACAGTATTTAAAATAGTACCACTCCTGTCGACAAAATTCTGTGTTCATGACAGTGAGTTTTATAAGAGGGGTTCAGCAGTTGACCATATATGGTTGCTTGATATACGCCAGACGAATGATACTGTGATAATCTTGAAAATGTTTTTGATGAAAAGATTGTGGCGCGCTTAGATAAAGAGACAATAGATTGAAGACATATGCTTGTAAACTTGTTTCCTGATACCAATATTTGCTTTTCATTTTATCAGCCTGAAAACGTGCAGTAGATCGATGCTTGAGGGACTAGTGTATCAATAGTTCTGTCGGAAGAATGCGTATCTTGATCGACAGACTTCCACCCACTTGGAGGGACTCTGCGCGGATAAATGTACAGGGACTAAACAGTTGGCCATTTATGGTACTTGTATTTGGTTGGAGATTAGACACACGCGGGGGGCAACACTGTGAGAAAAATGATGCAAGAATTACTAATTTCAAAAGTACTCAAAAACTTTTCTCGAGAAGCAATCCGTTCTGAGAGAAGGGAGTACTTCCTATGCAATTTTCAAGCGCTAAAAGCAATTCTCTTAGTTATAAGAGATCCCTTGTTTTCTCCAAATCATTCAAAATACCTGGTTTTCGACATGTTAACGTAGGTTCACTATACTTATATTGACAATAGACTGGAATTCGCTTGTCAACATAAACTCGTTTGAAACTTTGATCAGCACGTTGTATTTCGACATGCTTTTCAAGAGTGTTGAAACAAAATACCTTCGTTATTTTTTACAGCGAGATAAATGTAATAATGTCAACAGGTGCAGTTTGTCTCGTAAATTCCCTTTGGCATGTACGTTTCTGGTACTCAGCTTGGCGGCATGCATAACGTAAAGTCTGCCGATCTGTTGAAATTCTCTACAGTGTCTCTGAGACTTCTAAACCGAAAGGTCAACTTTAGGACCCCTCGTAATGCATGTAAAACCCTATTCAAATATTACGATTCCTTCACTGCGCGACGTCATATCAACATTTAAAAGCTTCAAAGTTTATTGACCATGCAGACCATTTTCTATAGAGCATAATCACGTTTTGACAAGAGAATGCAGTCATGGTCTCTCACAAAAATGAAATATTTGGCAAATATTGTGTATTTCAAATACAAACTAACGTTTCGAAGAGAAGCCACATTCACAACAATAAAAACAATGAACGTATTGTTTAAGCCAAATAAATATTGAAATTGTTTTTGGTCATATGATTTATTTATCAAATATAGTCAATTGTTTCACGGTGTCTTCTCGGTAAGGCATGATCACTGAAGACACAATATTCTTTGGTTGTGAGTATATGAATACATAAAAGCACGGTTTTGTGAAAACCACTACAACACATCGAATGGTAGTTACATGAATGAATAGATGTTGATAGAATTTTAGAATAAAGTCTACGCTTTAAACAAAGAAATAAACACAGATACTTCTATTTCTCGAAAACCTCTGTCATTTCACAGTATTAAAAATAGTACAACTCCTGTCGATAAAATTCTGTATTCATGACAGGGAGTTTTATAAGAGGGGTTCAGCAGTTGACCATATATGGTTGCTTGATATACGCCAGACGAATGATACTGTGATAATCTTGAAAATGTTTTTGATGAAAAGATTGTGGCGCGCTTAGATAAAGAGACAATAGATTGAAGACATATGCTTGTAAACTTGTTTCCTGACACCAATATTTGCTTTTCATTTTATCAGCCTGAAAACGTGCAGTAGATCGATGCTTGAGGGACTAGTGTATCAATATAATTCTGTCGGAAGGATGCTTATCTTGATCGACAGACTTCCACCCACTTGGAGGGACTCTGCGCGGATAAATGTACAGGGACTAAACAGTTGGCCATATATGGTACTTGTATTTGGTTGGAGATTAGTCACACGCGGGGGGCAACACTGTGAGAAAAATGATGCAAGATTTACTAATTTCAAAAGTACTCAAAAACTTTTCTCGAGAAGCAATCCGTTCTGAGAGAAGAGAGTACTTCCTATGCAATTTTTCAAGCGCTAAAAGCAATTCTCTTAGTTATAAGGGATCCCTTGTTTTCTCCAAAATCATTCAAAATACCTGGTTTTCGACATGTTAACGTAGGTTCACTATACTTATATTGACAATAGACTGGAATTCGCTTGTCAACATAAACTCGTTTGAAACTTTGATCAGCACGTTGTATTTCGACATGCTTTTCAAGAGTGTTGAAACAAAATACCTTCGTTATTTTTTACAGCGAGATAAATGTAAATAATGTCAACAGGTGCAGTTTTGTCTCGTAAATTCCTTTGGCATGTATGTTTCTGGTACTCAGCTTGGCGGCATGCATAACGTAAAGTCTGCCGATCTGTTGAAATTCTCTACAGTGTCTCTGAGACTTCTAAACCGAGAGGTCAACTTTAGGACCCCTCATAATGCATGTAAAATCCTATTCAAATATTAAGATTCCTTCACCACGCGTCGTCATATAAACATTTAAAAGCGACAAAGTTTATTGACCATGCAGACCAATTTCTATAGAGCGTAATCACGTTTTGACAAGAGAATGCAGTCATGATTTCCCACAAAAATGAAATATTTTGCTAATATTGTGTATTTCAAATACATACTAACGTTTCGAAGAGAAGCCACATTCACAACAAATAAAAACAATGAACGTATTGTTTAAGCCAAATAAAATGGCTACAGAGCTTGTGTCTGTTCTCTATACTTATATTGACAATATTGTCAATATGAACTTGGTATAAAATTTTGCCAGCAAGTTGTATTTCGATACGCATTTAAAGAGAGGTGAAACAAAATGCCTTCACTTTTCTCCGGAGAGAATAATGAAAATTATGTCAACAGGTGCAGCTATTGTCTTGTAAATTCCCTTGGGCATGTACGTTTCTGGTACTCAGC